>NC_057814.1:522660433-522960433 GCF_018294505.1 Triticum aestivum | reverse complement strand
GACTCCAAATAGGAAAAAGTGCTCATCCAGTTCCTCCATGAGAACTGGGACATCTTTGCATGGAAACCTTCTGACATGCCAGGTGTTCCCGGGGGGCTGGCTGAGCACCGTTTGCGAGTCGACCCAAAAGTGAAACCAGTCAAAGAACATCTTCGACGGTCCGCCGTACAGAAGAGAAAAGCGATCGGTGAAGAAGTAGCTCGGCTCCTAGCAGCTGAGTTTATCCGAGAAATTTACCACTCCGAGTGGCTAGCCAATGTTGTCATGGTCCCCAAGAAGGACGACTCACTTCGCATGTGCATTGACTTCAAGCATATCAATCGGGCCTGCCCGAAAGATCACTTTCCTCTCCCCCGCATCGATCAAATAGTCGACTCGACTACAGGGTGTGAGCGCTTGTCCTTTTTGGACGCTTATTTCGGGTATCATCAGATCCGACTGTATGGACCCGATGAGATAAAAAAAGCTTTCATCACTCCATTTGGGTGCTTCTGTTATGTCACCATGCCATTAGGCCTGAAGAATGTTGGAGCCACATTTATGAGGAATATTCAGAAGTGTTTACTCACTCAAATCAGTCGGAATGTGGAAGCGTACATGGATGAGATTGTGGTCAAGTCACGTAAAGGTTTCGACCTGCCGGCTGAACTTGCTGAAACTTTTGCCAACCTCAGAAGGTATGATATCAAGCTTAATCCATCAAAGTGCACATTCAGAGTTCCGGGCGGAAAATTACTCGGTTTTCTCGTTTCCGAACAAGGGATCGACGCTAACCCAGAGAAAGTTGGTGCCATTCTCCGAATGAAACACCCTGTGCGTGTGCACGATGTTCAGAAGCTTACAGGTTGTTTGGCCACCTTAAGTCGATTCATTTCTCGCCTCGGTGAAAAGGCATTGCCTCTTTAGCGACTGATGAAGAAGTCTGATAAGTTCGAGTGGACTCTTGAAGCCGATGCAGCATTTGCAGAGCTCAAAGCCCTGCTTTCCACCCAGCCGGTGCTTGCTGCCCCAATCAGCAAAGAGCCTTTACTGCTTTACATTGCAGCCACTGGACAAGTCGTTAGTACAGTACTTACGGTCGAGCGGGAAGAAGAAGGAATAGCCTATAAAGTTCAGCGCCCAGTATATTATGTTTCTGAAGTTTTGACTCCATCAAAGCAAAGATATCCACATTATCATAAGCTTGTTTATGGGATTTATATGACCACGAAGAAGGTTGCACATTATTTCTCTGACCACTCCATTACAGTCATCAGCGACGCTCCATTCACTACTAGGAAAAGGGCTATAGATAATATGGACACTAATGGCGCACCACACATGTGGTGCGCCACTACTATATACTAATGGCGCACCATGTGTTGGCACGCCATTAGTGTCCAAATACTAATGGCGCACCACATCCACGGTGCGCCACTACTAACAAATTTTTTAATTTTTTTTTTCAAAACTAGTAATGGCGCACCAGGGGATAGTGCGTGTTAAGTGAGCTGGTGCTGGGGTTGGATAGAACTCTGAAGTTAAGCATGCTTGGGCTGGAGTAGTGTGAGGATGGGTGATCTTTTGGGAAGTTTGACCACGGAGTGCGATTTGACTTGAGATTAAGCATATTGACCCGAGATTAAGCCATAGTGACCCGAGATTAAGAAAAGAATGAAAAAAAATGAAAAAAAATGTTAGTAATGGCGCACTTCTATGTGGTGCGCCATTACTAAGTCAGATAGTAATGGCGCACTGTGTGATGTACTAATGGCGCACTGCCTGGTGCGCCATTAGTATACCAGATACTAATGGCGCACCTGTGGTGCGCCATTAGTAAAAAATTCTAATGGTGTGATGCTAGTGGCGCACCTGTAGTGCGCCATTAGTAGGCAACACAGGTGCGCCACTAGCAGGCCTTTTCCTAGTAGTGATTATCAGAGATTCTGAACAACAGAGATGCAACTAGTCGAGTGGCAAAGTGGGCGATTGAACTTCTTCCCTTGGATATCAAGTTTGAGGCAAATAAAGCTATCAAGTCCCAAGCAACAGCAGATTTCCTCGCCGAGTGGATCAAACAGCAACTGCCGACTCAAGTCCACTCGGAGCACTGGACCATGTTCTTTGATGGTTCCAAGATGCTGAATGGTTCCAGTGCTGGGGTGGTACTGGTATCTCCCCGAGGAGACAAGCTCAGATATGTTCTCCGGATTCACTTTGATTCCTCCAATAACGAAGCAGAATATGAAGCACTCTTATATGGGTTACGTATGGCCATCTCACTCGGCATCCGTCGCCTCATGGTCTATGGGGACTAAGATTTGGTAGTCAATCAAGTGATGAAGGAGTGGGACGTCAGAAGCCCAGCTATGACTGGTTACTGCAATGCGGTGAGGAAGATGGAAAACAAATTTGAGGGGTTAGAGCTCCATCATATACCCCGACTGAAAAATCCAGCAGCCGATGATCTAGCAAAGATAGGTTCCAAGAGGGAAGCCATTCCCAGCAATGTGTTTTTGGAACACATTCATACACCTTCAGTTCAAGAAGATCCTTTCACTGAAGAGCCCCCGCAGCCTAAGAGCGCCACAGATCCAACTGAAGTCGAAGTCCCAGCCATGGTCGACCTGATCATGGAGGTTTTGGTCATCACTCCTGATTGGACAGTGCCATACATTGCGTATATCCTTAGGAAAGAACTCCCAGAGGATGAAGAAGAGGCTCGACAGATCGTCTGTCGATCCAAAGCCTTTACTGTGATAAAAGGACAACTGTTTAGGGAAAGTGTAACCGGAGTTAGCCAGAAATGCATCACACCAAAAGAAGGTCGAGTGATCCTCAACGACATCCACTCGGGGACCTGTGGTCACCATGCGTCCTCTCGGACCATTGTGGCCAAAGCATACCGAGCCAGATTTTATTGGCCACGAGCAAATGAAATGGCGAAAGATATAGTCGACAAATGTGAAGGCTGCCAGTTTTACTCCAATATTTCCCACAAGCCTACGTCAGCCCTGAAGACTATTCCACTCGTCTGGCCCTTTGCTGTTTGGGGATTGGATATGGTTGGACCCCAGAGGACTGGTAGGAGCGGCTTCACTCATGTGCTTGTAGCAATCGACAAGTTTACCAAATGGATTGAAGCCAAGCCTATCAAGAATCTTGAAGCCAGTATTGCCGTCCACTTCATCGGAGAATCGACATTCAGATATGGAGTTCCGCACAGCATCATCACTGACAACGGGTCGAACTTCGATTCTGATGAGTTCAGAGCCTTCTGTGCTTCCCAAGGCACACGAGTCGACTATGCTTCAGTCACCCACCCCTAGTCGAATGGACAAGCAGAAAGAGCAAATGGCTTGATTCTCAAAGGACTGAAACCCGGACTGATGCGTGATCTCAAGCACACAGCAGGCGCCTCGGTTGATGAACTTCCATTAGTTCTTTGGGGATTGAGGACAACTCCCAATCGGTCGACTGGCCGAACTCCATTCTTCTTGGTTTATGGAGCTGAAGCTGTCCTTCTGAGTGACTTGCTTCACAATGCACCCCGAGTCGAGCTCTTCTCTGAGGAAGAAGCAGAACAGGCCCGACAAGACGCAGTCGATGTCCTAGAGGAGGACAGAGAGATGGCCTTAATCCAGTCGACCATTTATCAGCAAGACTTGCGTCGATTCCACGCCAGAAACGTGAGGGGTCGGGCCTTTCAAGAGGGAGACTTGGTTCTTCGAGTGGATCAGTAGAAACCACACAAGCTCGGCCCTGCTTGGGAAGGTCCCTTCATTATCACCAGAGTTCTCCACAATGGAGCATACCTTCTTTACAATGTCGAGCATCAGAAAGACGAGCCACGGGCTTGGAACGCGGAGCTGCTCCACCCCTTTTTTACTTAAGTACTCATTCGGATGAGATGTAATAAGAAATACCTTTGTAGTTTTTTTATCAAAGACAAGAGCTTTACAGTCTTCCTAAATGGTTGTTGTTAATTTTGTTTGCGTCTGAAATCCCCAAGTGGGTGTCTTTGCCGCGAATCCGTTTCGCCTAAGTCTGAAAAATCCTACCGAGTGGTGAGCAAGCCTCTCACTCGGGGGCTTAGCTGCAGTCCAGTACTCACCTAAGTTTGTAAAATCCTACCGAGTGGTGAGCAACCCTCCCACTCGGGGGCTTAGCTGCAGTCCAGTACTCGCCTAAGTTTGAAAAATCCTACCGAGTGGTGAGCAAGCCTCCCACTCGGAGGCTTAGCTGCAGTCCAGTACTCGCCTAAGTTTGTAAAATCCTACGGAGTGGTGAGCAACCCTCCCACTCAGGGGCTTAGCTACAGTCCAGTACTCGCCTAAGTTTGTAAAATCCTACCGAGTGGTGAGCAACCCTCGCACTCGGGGGCATAGTTGCAGTCCAGTACTCGCCTAAGTTTGAAAAATCCTACCGAGTGGTGAGCAAGCCTCTCACTCGGGGGCTTAGCTGCAGTCCAGTATTCGCCTAAGTTTGAAAAATCCTACCGAGTGGTGAGCAAGCTCTCACCCGGGGCTTAGTTGTAGTCCGTACCCCTACGTTAATCTACCGGGGGCCCCCCCGGGGCTTAGTTGCAGTCCAGTACCGCTAAGTTTGTAAAATCCTATCGAGTGGTGAGCAAGCCTCCCACTCGGGGACTTAGCTGCAGTCCCGTACTCCCCTAAGTTTGTAAAATCCTACCGAGTGGTGAGCAACCCTCCCACTCAGAATTAGCTGCAGTCCAGTACTCGCCTAAGTTTGTAAAATCCTATCGAGTGGTGAGCAACCCTCCCACTCGGGGGCTTAGCTGCAGTCCAGTACTCGCCTAAGTTTGTAAAATCCTATCGAGTGGTGAGCAACCCTCCCACTCGGGGGCTTAGCTCCAGTCCAGTACTCGCCTAAGTTTGTAAAATCCTACCGAGTGGTGAGCAACCCTCCCACTCGGGGGCTGAGCTGCAGTCCAGTACTCGCCTAAGTTTGTAAAATCCTACCGCGTGGTGAGAAACCCTCCCACTCGGGGGCTCAACTGAAGTCCAGTACTCGCCTAAGTTTGTAAAATCCTACCGAGTGGTGAGCAACCCTCCCACTCGGGGGCTTAGCTGCAGTCCAGTACTCGCCTATGTTTGTAAAATCCTACCGAGTGGTGAGCAACCCTCCCACTCGGGGGCTTAGCTGCAGTCCAGTACTCGCCTATGTTGTAAATCCTACGAGTGGTGAGCAACCCTCCCACTCGGGGGCTTAGCTGCAGTCCAGTACTCGCCTAAGTTTGTAAAATCCTATCGATTGGTGAGCAACCCTCCCACTCGGGGGCTTAGCTCCAGTCCAGTACTCGCCTAAGTTTGTAAAATCCTACCGAGTGGTGAGCAACCCTCCCACTCGGGGGCTTAGCTGCAGTCCAGTACTCGCCTAAGTTTGTAAAATCCTATCGAGTGGTGACCAACCCTCCCACTCGGGGGCTTAGCTCCAGTCCAGTACTCGCCTAAGTTTGTAAAATCCTACCGAGTGGTGAGCAACCCTCCCACTCGGGGGCTGAGCTGCAGTCTAGTACTCGCCTAAGTTTGTAAAATCCTACCGCGTGGTGAGAAACCCTCCCACTCGGGGGCTCAACTGAAGTCCAGTACTCGCCTAAGTTTGTAAAATCCTACCGAGTGGTGAGCAACCCTCCCACTCGGGGGCTTAGCTGCAGTCCAGTACTCGCCTATGTTTGTAAAATCCTACCGAGTGATGAGCAACCCTCCCACTCGGGGGCTTAGCTGCAGTCTAGTACTCGCCTAAGTTTGAAGTCCATCCCCATCCGCAAGGACGACGAGGTGCAGGTCGACTGCAACCTTATCCTTCGGAGCTGCGCCACAATTACAATGTGCGCTCCATCCCTATCCGCAAGGACGACGAGGTGCAGGTCAACTGCAACCTTCTCCTTCGGAGTTGCGCCACAAGTACAATGTGCGCTCCATCCCTATCTGCAAGGACGACGAGGTGCAGGTCGACTGCAACCTTCTCCTTCGGAGCTGGGCCACAAGTACAATGTGCGCTCCATCCCTATCCGCAAGGACGACGAGGTACAGGTCGACTGTAACCTTCTCCTTCAGAGCTGCGCCACAAGTACAATGTGTGCTCCCTCCCTATCCGCAAGGACGACGAGGTGCAGGTCGACTGCGACCTTCTCCTTTGGAGCTGCGCCTTAAGTACAATAGCTGCATTTCAAGTACAAAGATTGTTCCAATTGAAGAAGCAAAATCCACTCGAAGGCAAACACAAGCATATTCAGAGATAAACCAAGTTCAGATAAATCGTAAAGTTCCGGACGACGGATCAAAAGTATTCAAGCATCAAGCCCGAAGAAGTTTAATGATTACACAATCACTCAGCATTCCGAGGCAAATAAAGGTGGAGCATAATGTTTTTCGGTCACGCATCAGGAGAAGGACTGGCTGGGTCGCAGAAACTGTCAAGGTCTATGCTGTCTGCAATGCGAGTAGCAGCGTCAAGGAAAGTGTCCATGAAGGATTGGAAGGTGTGCCTCTTTGTGTTAGCAACCTTGAGCTCCACCAGCTTGTCTTCTTTGACATCTTTTGCAGTGCACTCGGACCAAGGACAACGCAACATCAGCGCCACAGCGAGCAGATGACTTCTTCCAATCTTGCACTCGGTCAGGTATTTGATTCAGTCGAGCCATCAGAGACTCGAGGTCTTGAGACAGTTCCGCCTGAGGCCAGAGTTCAGCATCAACCCGAGTCATCGCTGCCTTCAGGCGAGCAAGATAAGCAACCGCGCTATCCATGCGAGATTCCAACCGCAGCACATTCATCGCAACATCATCCTTGACTGGACAATTTATGGGATCGAGACCCATCTCGACCCACCCAGTTTCTGCTTCAAAGTCTTGGCAAAGCTCTACACAGTCAAGTAAATGATGAGATCGACGATATAATCAAGCTGGACAGTCGACCGTAATAAGCCAGTCAATCATCAGTACCTTCAAGTTTTAGGACCAGCTTTGCAGCAAGCTGGCCCAGATAAGACTCCAACTCACCCTTCTTGGCCTGGAGGCTCCCAAGCTCGTCAGTCAGCCTGTCCTTGTCTTTCTTCAGTCGCTCGACCTCCTGATTAGCGTCAGAGATAGCAGTCTTCAATTTGGAGTTCTCCTCTTCTAACTTGCCGACTGAAGCAAGCTTCTTGTCAGCAAGTGTCGTTTTCTCTCGTGCTTCCTTCTGTGCAGCAGCAAGATCCAGATCCTTCTTCTCCAAAGCCTGCTTCATTTTCTCTAAAGAAATAACATTCTTCAGACGGGCTTGGAGTTGACGGTTTTCACTACATACATCTGCTCGAGTGGAGTCACTCGGTTCAAAAATGGAAAGGAAAAGGGCCGGCAGTGAGAAAGACAGTTGACGATTGGTTACCTCCCATGGCAGCTACTTCATCACGAGCAGTCTTGAGATTCTTCTGGGCCAATTCCAGATCAAGGTTGAGGCTGATTTGCTGCTTGTTCATTGCGGAAAGCTGAGCCCCAAGATCACAAGATTTCTGCAGTTTAAGCCATATCAGTTGACCGAGATAAAAAGACATCACAGTGATAGCTACTCTAAGACTACCGCCGAATCAAACATTCAACGGCAGTCTCGGGGACTACACCCAGTGGGTGCACTTGGCGTGCCCCCACTGGTTTGAATAAACACTCGACATGGTCTGCCCAGTGCGAGAGTAAAAAAACAGTTCTCAGACCATAGTCGACTGCCCGCAGTCAACCACGGTCTCGGGGACTACACCCAGTGGGTGCACTTAGCGTGCCCCCACTGGCTCTGGTGTCATTCGACCTGGCCAGTCCAGACCGAGTGACAAAATTCGGCTTCTCAGACCACAGTCGACTGCCCGCAGTCAACTATGGTCTCGGGGACTACACCCAGTGGGTGCACTAAGAGTGCCCCCACTAGTTCAAAGATTCAATCCAAGACGACTCAAATTGACTCGTGCAACTTCAAAACAGTCACACCCCAGTGGGTGATCGGACGAGAAATATGATCAATCGGAAATCAACTAACCTGGACATTGGTCTGCAGAGCAGCTCCGGCGTTGAAGGCCACCTGACTGGCCTCATGCACCACTTTCATTTGCCCCATCACAAGGTTCAACTGAAGAAGAGCTTCCTTGGCGGCAGACGGTGGGTCGTCCGGGGTTTGATACGCAGTGAAAAGCGATGATGGCAGAGCAGTCGGAGCAACCGCTGGGTCTGATGCGTGGGGTTGTATTGGTACAGCAGAAGTCTGAGCAGTTGATCCTGATGGGCAATCAGTCGATAGCGGGATAGCGAAAGTGACGTTGGTATGTGCCGGATCTGACGATCGCTCGACTGCCGTCCCAGGCATCTCAGTCGACTGAGGAACCTGGGCCTCAGGCACTTTCCCGCTCAGTTCCTTGTCCCTCCTCCTCCTTCCCCTCAGCGGTACTTCTTCTTCATCGTCCGGGAGCACAACAACGTCCCGTGGCGCTGCAACAAAGAGAGAAAGTCAAGGAGATAGCTGACAAACAATCCAGTCGTCCAAATAAACTCAAATCGGGTAGACTTACTGGCTTTGGAGGTAGCTGCGACGTCGGTTTCCTTGTTGTCTGGGGTCTTGTCGATATCCATATCAGTCGCGGCCGAGGCCGGGCTGTAAAGGTTCATCATCCACTCGGTCAGTACAAGAGGATCGGTCAGAACAAGAAAATACGGGGAGAACATTTACCTAGAAGCAACAGGAACGTCCATCTTGATTCTAGGCAAGGTCTTCCGAGCGTTCAAAGGATTGATCTTGGGCTGCTTCGTGACCTTCTCAGCCAATTCTGGAGTCGAAGACCGAGCGCGCCTTTTAGATGGAGCGCTCGAGGCCACAACCTTGCCGCGCCTGCCCGCGGGATCATGGTGCTGCTTGGATCGACGTTCAGAACGAGGTGGTGAGTCGGCTACCTCCTCGCCGTCCGACTCATCACTCTCATCTTCATCATCGTCGGTTGGTGACTCCCACTCGCCGCTCTCCTCCGCGCTGTCCTCGCCTTCATGGTACTGCTCCAGAGCTTGTTCGCCATTGGGCATTGAGTACATCTCTGTATAAATCTACAAAACAGGGAGCCGAGTGGAAATCAGTCGGATCAACAAACAGTCAGAAAACACATCCAAATTCAATCAGTTGTAATGGCCAAACCTTGTCTGGCTGGTTGCTGTCGCTGAAAGGTTTGACTCTCCTGGCGCCCCTGGGGTTGTCCTTGTTCCCGGTGATGCCGCTCAGCCACTCGGCCACTATTTTGGCCGTCACCTCCTCCGGATGAACCCGAGCGGTATCACCAGCCCCGGAGTACATCCACATGGAGTGGTCACGAGCTTGGAGTGGTTGAATGCACCGACTGAGGAAAACCTCCAGCAGATCCATGCCGGTGACACCTTGGTTGATCAGTTGAACTACCCTCTCGACCAACATGCCCGTCCCCGCCTTCTCCGCGGCGGTTACTTTCGACGAAGATGGAGTCTGAACATGATCAAAAGAGAAAGGGGGAAGTCCAGTCGAGTGACCTGGGGTCGCGATATCCTGGCAATAGAACCAGGTCGACTGCCAGCCCCTGACCGGCTCAGGAAGAGTCATCAAGGGGAAGGAACTCCTCTTCCTCTTTTGAATACCCAGACCCCCACACATCTGGATAACATGGGTTTTCTCGGTGTTCGAGTTCGCTTTCTTCACTGTTTGGGAGCGGATAGTGAAAATGTGCTTGAAAAGACCCAGTGCGGTCGACATCCCAGGAAATTCTCGCACATGGACACGAATGCGGCAAGATAAGTGATGGTGTTGGGAGTGAAATGATGGAGTTGAGCCCCGAAGAAATTCAAGGAACCTCGAAAGAAGGGGTGTGGAGGAAGCGAGAAGCCGCGGTCGACATGAGTGGCGAGCAGAACACACTCACCCGGTCGCGGATGTGGCTCCGTTTCCCCCTCCGGCAGCCGCGCAGACTCATGGACGATCAGCCCTAGCTCGGCCATATCATCCAAGTCTTCCTGCTGAAGTGAGGATCGGATCCAATCTCCCTGGATCCAACCCGACGGCAGCCCCGAGCGCGATGAAGATCCCCGATTCGTCTTCTTCGCGCGTTCCAGCGCTGCTGTTTTCTCCTTCCCCATGGCGGCGGAGCGGCGGCGTCGAGGGTGGAGAAGCCGAGCGAGGTAAAGGAGCAAGAGGAAGAAGAAGGAGAATGAGCACACACAGTGTGGATGCCTCGGCCTCGCCGCTTTTAAGGGCCTACTTCCGAGTGGCTGACGCGTGGGTCCGGGCGATCCTGTCAAATCCCTTAACAGTTGCACATGGGATACGTGGCGAAAAAGGTGGCGCGGAAATCGAAACGCCCTACTTATCTACTCCGCTTTCCACGGCGCGTTCCACCTGGCGCGCTTCCACCAAAATTTCGAATCCCGCGAAATCCGGGATCCTCTACAACCGATCACGCCAAAGATTCCATGTCAGAGATAACACTCGACGGATGACGTTATAAAACCAGTCGGTCATTTCTGAATCGATCAAGGCGACTGAAACGAAGCCGAAGTTCCAACAAGTGGCATCCATTTGGAGATGAAAGCAAGAGCCAAGAACAAGGTCAACTTCAACCTTCTTTTCACTCGGACGTCAATCCATTCGGGGGCTAATGATGAGGACATAGACCTGGGATAGGGTAATAGGCCTAACCTATACCTCCTACCTAAGGTCCTTGTCCTAGAAGCAAAGAGGTTCAGGAGTAAATAGAGGGGACCCAACAAAGGTGTCGAGTGCAATCCACTCGACCTACCATTTACTCGGAGACCCCCCTTGTTTATGTCACTCGACCACTAAACCACTCGATGTGCAGAAGACCTAAAGGCACTCCGCGTAGCAACGGTCGGGCATTTACTCTTAGACTTAATAGTCATGTATATTACTTTACTACAGACGTTACCTATAACGCTCCTACTTTATGAACATTGAACTCCTTGTAACGTGGGCTGGCAGGGGTCCTGGTGCACTCTATATAAGCCACCCCCTCCACTAGCACAAGGGTTCACACCCCCTATAACACACACGCATATAATCCAGTCGACCGCCTCCGGGCTCCGACACGTAGGGCTATTACTTCCTCCGAGAAGGGCCTGAACTCGTAAAACTCGTGCGTACAGCTTTTCCATAGCTAGGACCTTGCCTTTACATCCCTACCCCCCATTCTACTATCAGACATAGAACCACGACAGGTCTCGCGTGTGGCCCCGTGCCTTGGTGTTTTTCTTTGTCAGGCGACGGGGTGCAGGCTGGACTTCGGGCTGATATGTCCCTCTATCTCGGCCACGAGGTGGCCGATCAGCCGCATCATACGCTGCTGATGTAGGTTTTAATGCTTCCTCCTCGAGTTGGGGTAGCAACCTGCACTTTGGGTAACTCTTGGTTGGGCGTTCGAGTTCGTATTCCTCGGCCGCAAGGATTTCAGTCCATCAGTCCGCTAGCAAATCTTGATCAGCTCGAAGCTGTTGTTGCTGTTTCTTCAGGCTGTTTGCTGTGGCTATAAGCTGGCGCTTGAAGCGCTCCTGTTCGACGGGATCCTCAGGCACGATGAATTCTTCATCACCGAGGCTCACCTCGTCTTCGGAGAGAGGCATATAATTGTCATCCTCCGATTTCTCCGTCTGCTGCCTGCTTCGGAGGGCTAGCTTGTTCATCCTCCCGCTCTAGGTCTGGCTGGAGGGGATTGTCGTCGTCTTCGGCACTATCCGGAGTGTTATTGTCTCTTGTGCTGGTATCGCTGTTTTTGCTATGGCGGGAATTAGAGCGGCGCCGCTAACGTCGGTGCTTGGATTGCTTCTTGGAGGGATTATCCTCCGATGTCTTATCGCCATCGCCTTCTCTGGGGGTGTCCACCATGTATATGTCATACGATGAGGTCGCAGTCCAGCGCCCTATGGGCGGTGGTTCTTGTTAGTCTCCTGCATCGTCATCCATACCGTCGATGTTTCCGGAGCCGAAGTCGAGCATGTCAGTTAAATCGTCGACAGTGGCTACTAAGTGGGTGGTGGGTGGGGAGCGAATTTCTTCATCGTCCGCATCCCATTCTAGCCGGACATAGTTCGGCCAAGGGTCTCCTGTCAAGGAGAGAGACCTCAACGAGTTTAGCACGTCGCCAAAGGGCGAGTGCTGAAAGATATCTGCGAAGGTAAACTCCATGATCGGTGCCCAATCGGATTCGATAGGCACGGACGTCGGCGGCACGGAGCCCATGGCCAGGGACGAATCAAACGATTCGGCAACACTGGTCTCGTAGGAGGTGAAGTCAGTATTCGGCTCTATGGCCACTGAGTGTGCGGCCACCGTGGCGGGGTCCATCCACCCGTCCTCAGATGGCGCAATTTGTTCCGGATTGAGGGCCGGAGTAGTTGCAGATGCGATCTCCCGAACACTATCCGCCGGCAGAGCTAAGTCATGCTCGTCGTGATTGTGCGGCGCACCTGACATGGGCTCGATTCCGTCGAAGATCAAGTCTCCGCGGATGTCGGCAGTATAGTTCAAGTTTCCAAACCTGACCTGATGGCCAGGGGCGTACCTCTTGATCTGCTCCAGATGGCCAAGCGAGTTGGCCCGCAGTACGAAGCCGCCGAATACGAAGATCTGTCCGGGGAGGAAAACCTCACCCTGGATCGCATCGTTGCCAATGATCGAAGGAGCCATCTAGCCTTATGGTGACGGCACAGTGGAACTCTCAATGAAAGCACCAATGTCTATGTCAAAACTGGCGGATCTCGGGTAGGGGGTCCCGAACTGTGCGTCTAAGGCGGATGGTAACAGGAGGCGGGGGACACGATGTTTACCCAGGTTCAGGCCCTCTCGATGGAGGTAATACCCTACTTCCTGCTTGATTGATCTTGATGATATGAGTATTACAAGAGTTGATCTACCACGAGATCGTAGAGGCTAAACCCTAGAAGCTAGCCTATGGTATGATTGTTGTTGTCCTACGGACTAAACCCTCCGGTTTATATAGACACCGGAGGGGGCTAGGGTTACACAGAGTCGGTTACAAGGGAGGAGATCTACATATCTATATTTCCAAGCTTGCCTTCCACGCCAAGGAGAGTCCCATCCGGACACGGGACGAAGTCTTCAATCTTGTATCTTCATAGTCCAATAGTCCGGCTAAAGTATATAGTCCGGCTATCCGAGGACCCCCTAATCCAGGACTCCCTCACTATGGAATAAGGAGTGGCAAGAGCCTAAGCTTGGGGATGCCCAAGGCACCAAGGTAATATTCAAGGACAACCAAGAGCCTAAGCTTGGGGATGCCCCGCAAGGCATCCCCTCTTTTGTCTTTGTTCATCGGTAACTTTACTTGGAGCTATATTTTTATTCACCACATAATATGTGTTTAGAATAATGTTTTGCATCTCTATTTTCAATAAAAATGTCAAGGATAGCCTTTACCATGTTTATTTTGCAAGTATACATTTTGCTGTTTCAAAACAGAAAGTTTATCGCTGTTGCAAAAATTCCCGAGGGAAGTCAGAATGTGATAAAATGTTGAAACTTTTTGCATAATAAGCTCTAATAAATTTTCTACTGTCTGGTAGAATTTCATAATTTTTGGAGTTAGGGAAGTATTGATACTCTTGCATTCTTTACAGACTGTACTATTTTGGCAGATTGCTGTTATGTTTGCATTGTTTGCATATGTTTGCTTGTTTAATGATTCTATTTGAGGATAGGAGTATTAAATATGCAGAGGCATTTAGTATGCAATGTTGAATAATATTTTTTGTGATTTTCTACAGTAGAGAATGATGAGGTTTTTGCATTGGTTTATACTAACTTATCTCATGAGTTCTTGTTGAGTTTTGTGTGGATGAAGTTTTTGAGATTTAGGGAAACCGAGATATAAAAAGAATTAAGGAGACACAAAAGCTCAAGCTTGGGGATGGCCAAGGCATCCCAAGATAATATTTCAAGAAGTCTCAAGTATCAAAGCTTGGGGATGCCCCGGTAGGCATCCCACCTTTCTTCTTCAACAATTATCGTTTAGTATTGGTTGAACCTAAGTTTTTGCTTCTTCACATGATCAGTGCTATCCTTGAAATGTGGTTTTATTTTGTTTTGCTTCCTGTTTGAATAATATCCTAAGATCTGAAATTCTTAAATGAGAGAGAGTCTTCACATAGCTACATAATTATTTAACTACTCATTGATCTTCACTTATATCTTTTTGGAGTAGTTTGTCATTTACTCGTGTGCTTCACTTATATCCTATGAGTAAATGGTTGAATGATTTGAATATCATAAATCTGAAATTATATATGTTTCATATGCTTATCCCATGGGGAGTAATGACTTCACACAGAATAAGTATAGGTAGTAAACTTATTGAAAGTTAGCAAACGCAGAATTGGTCACTTGAACAATTCATGAAAGAATATTGAAGGAAGAGAGATTTCACATATAAATATACTATCTTGGACATCTTTTGTAATTGTGAGCACTCATTAAAATATGACATGCTAAAAAGTTGATGTTGGACAAGGAAGACAACTTAATGGGTTGTGTTTTCCTATATCCGAAACGTTATATTGTCTTGGATCATCCAACATGTTGAGCTTGCCTTTCCCTCTCGTGCTAGCCAAATTATTTGCACCAAGTAGAGATACTACTTGTGCTTCCAAACATTCCTTAACCCAGTTTTGCCATGAGAGTCCACCATACCTACCTATGGATTGAGTAAGATCCTTCAAGTAAGTTGTCATCGGTGCATGTAATAAAAAAATTGCGCCTTAAATATGTATGATCTATTAGTGAGAATAAAATAAGCCTTATACGAACTTGTGATAGGGAAGAAATAAAAGCGAAGGACTGCATAATAAAGGTCTTTATCACAAGCGGCAATATAAAGTGACATTCTTTTGCATAAAGATTTGTGCATCCAACCATAAAAGCGCATGAGAACCTCTGCTTCCCTCCGCGAAGGGCCTATCTTTTACTTTTACCTTCTACCCTTATACAAGAGTCATGGTGATTTTCACCTTTCCTTTTTACACTTTTTCCTTTGGCAAGCACGTTGTGTTGGAGCGATCCAGATATATATATCCCCTTGGATGTAGGTTTTCATAAGGTATTATTGTTGACATTACCCTTGAGGTAAAAGGTTGGGAGGCGAAACTATAAGCCCCTATCTTTCTCTGTGTCCGATTGAAACTTTGAACCCATAAATATCACGTGAGTGTTAGCAATTGTGAAAGATTAAATGATAGTTGAGTACGTGGAGTTTGCTAAATCAAAGCTCTTACGTAGACCCTTCCAAAAATAAGATGAATTGCAATTGTTTGATGACTAAGAGCACGGTTTGTTAGTTTTCAAGAAAGTTTATGATCTATACTTTATCATGTGAATAAGTTGTTACCTTATCATGCGAAGTTTTATGAGATGAGCTACTGTTATGACATATAATGATGCTAGAAAAGGTGATTGAAATTATCACTGATCAAACTTGTGCACCTGCTAGCATTCACCCTTGATAAATTATTTCTTTTATCATTTACCTACTCGAGGACGAGCAGGAATTAATCTTGGGGATGCTGATACGTCTCCAACGTATCTATAATTTTATGAAGTATTCATGCTATTATATTATCCAGCTTGGATGTTTTTTATGCATTTATATGCTATTTTATATGATTTTTGGGACTAACCGATTAACCTAGAGCCCAGTGCCAGTTTCTGTTTTTTCCTTGTTTTTGAGTTTTACAGAAAAGGAATACCAAACGCACTCCAATTGACGTGCCAATTTTTGACGATATTTTATGGACCAAAAGAAGCCCCCGGAGTGAAAGAGTTGGGCCAGAAGAGTCCCGCGCCGTCCACGAGGGTGGAGGGCGCGCCCTACCCCCCTGGGCGCGCCCCCCTGCCTCGTGGATGACTCGGAGACCCCCCTGACGTGAGACCTACGCCAAAAATTCCTATAAATACATAAACCCCCAAACGAAACCTAGATCGGGAGTTCCGCCGCCGCAATCCTCTGTAGCCACCAAAAACCAATCGGGACCCTGTTCCGGCACCCTGCCGGAGGGGGGATCCATCACCGTTGGCCATCTTCATCATCCCGGTGCTCTCCATGATGAGGAGGCATTAGTTCACCCTCGGGGCTGAGGGTATGTACCAGTAGCTTTGTGTTTGATCTCTCTCTCTCTCGTGTTTTGATTTGGCACGATCTTGATGTACCGTGAGCTTTGCTATTATAGTTGGATCTTATGATGTTTCTCCCCCTCTACTCTCTTGTAATGGATTGAGTTTCCCTTTGAAGTTATCTTGTCGGATTGAGTCTTTAAGGATTTGAGAACACTTGATGTATGTCTTGCATGTGCTTATCTGTGGTGACAATGGGATATTCATGTGATCTACTTGATGTATGTTTTGGTGATCAACTTGCGGGTTCGGTGACCTTATGAACTTACGCATAGGGGTTGGCACACATTTTCGTCTTGACTCTCCGGTAGAAACTTTGGGGCACTCTTCGAAGCTCTTTGTGTTGCTTGAATAGATGAATCTGAGATTGTGTGATGCATATCGTATAATCATACCCACGGATACTTGAGGTGACATTGGAGTATCTAGGTGACATTAGGGTTTTGGTTGATTTGTATCTTAAGGTGTTATTCTAGTACGAACTCTATGATAGATCGAACGGAAAGAATAGCTTCGTGTTATTTTACTACGGAATCTTGAATAGATCGATCAGAAAGGATAACTTTGAGGAAGTTTCGTACCCTACAATAATCTCTTCGTTTGTCCTCCGCTATTAGTGACTTTGGAGTGACTCTTTGTTGCATGTTGAGGGAGAGTTATATGATCCAATTATGTTATTATTGTTGAGAGAACTTGCACTAGTGAAAGTATGAACCCTAGGCCTTGTTTCCTAGCATTGCAATACCGTTTACGCTCACTTTTATCGCTTGTTACCTTGCTGTTTTTATATTTTCAGATTACAAAAACCTATATCTACCATCCATATTGCACTTGTATCACCATCTCTTCGCCGAACTAGTGCACCTATACAATTTACCATTGTATTGGGTGTGTTGGGGACACAAGAGACTCTTTGTTATTTGGTTGCAGGGTTGTTTGAGAGAGACCATCTTCATCCTACGCCTCCCACGGATTGATAAACCTTAGGTCATCCACTTGAGGGAAATTTGCTACTGTCCTACAAATCTCTGCACTTGGAGGCCCAAAAACGTCTACAAGAAGAAGGTTGTGTAGTAGACATCAGCCTGTCACTCCACCGTGGACCAACGTGATGACCGCATCGACCAAGATAGCTACCTCACCCTTCTCCGCCCCGGATACAGTCAATGAACGAGGGTTGTGGAGTCTCTCCAGAGAGAAAGGGGGAAGGCCAGTCGACTGACCAGGAGTCTGGACGTCCTTGCAGTAAAACAAAGTTGACTGCCACCCCCTAACCGATTCAGGAAAGGTCATAGGAGGAAAAGAGCTCCTACCTCTCATCTGGATCCCTAGTCCCCCACACATCTGGATCACACGCGTCCTCTCATCAATCGGATTAGCTTTCTTCACCGAATGAGATCGGCAAGTGAAGATGTGCTTAAACAAACCCTAGTGTGGGTGGCCCCCAGGAAGTTTTCGCACATCGGAACGAATGCAACAAGATAAGAGATGGTGTTGGGAGGAAAATGATGGATGTGAGCTCCAAACACTACAAGAAAAGACACATCCGTGACATTTTGGGCCGAATGAAAATTTTTTGTCATACTTATGACACTTCTATGACGATAATTGTGACAAAACCCGGTATCATCATAGACGTGGTGGGCTCCTACTTCTATGACAAAAAATCATGACAGAAAATGGGCTTTTCGTCCTGGGCGGGCCGGAGACGCAGCTGCATGACATTCTTTGGGCCGTCCATGCCGGAAAAAACTGTGGTAGAAGCGAGGGCGAGGAAAATATCGGGGTGTTCCCGGTTACGGTGGGTGGTCGGGGCCGAGCGATGCGCGTTTCTCTCCTACACGCACGCGCATGGGTGCGAGGCATTGGGCTCTAACTGAACCTGAGCGAGGCGTTGGGCTCTAACTGAACCCGAGCGATTGCACTGCAGGCTACGCATTACTGAACCGAGCGATCAATCGATGGCTGTTAACTGAACCCGATCGAGCGATTCCTTCGCTACTAATGCTAACTGAAGCCGATCGATGCTGCCTCTGGATGAACAGTGAGCGTTGCTGGGGGGTTTGGATGAACAGTTCCCGATGGGGGTTGATGAACAGGACCCCGTGGTGTTGCCTCTGGATGAACAGGACCCCGATCGATCAAGCCGGTTGGGGCTGGATGAACAGGATCCCGTGGAGGGCTGGATGAATAGTAGACGGTGGAGGGCTGGATGAACAGTAGCCCGTGGAGGGGTGCTTGAACAGGAGCCCGTGGAGAGGGCTGGTTGAACAGTAGCCAGTGGAGTAGCGCGCGGTGGAGGCTGGATGAACAGGAGCCCATGGATGAACAGTCGCAGGTGGAGGCTGGAGGAGGTCGATGGTGGATGAACAGTCGCAGGTGGAGGCTGGAGGAGGTCGATGGTGGATGAACAGTAGCCCGTGGAGGCTGGAGGGGGTCGACAGTGGAGATGAACAGTATCCCGTGGAGTCGGGTTTTGCGGTACGCCACACCCCTCCCAATGAACAGGACCCCCGTTTCGACCGTCGCGCTCCAACACAAGTCTGTTTCCTCCGTTTTGCGGTACGCCACACCCCTCCCGATCAACAGGACCCCCGTTTCGACCGTAGGGGGTCTGTTTCCTCCGTTTTGCGGTATGCCAGACCCCTCTCGATGAACAGGATCCCATTTCGAACGTGGTCAGTCGAACATAAGGCCGTTTCCTCCGTTTTGTGGTACGCCAGGCCTTGTTTCCATCGGCTGTTCCGTCCAAGCCCTCCCGATGAACACGATGACGCATTCCGTTCCGACCCAGCCGATTGGCTCCCCATGAACACGATGACAACGCTGTTTCTCCATTCCACCCAGCCATGTACACGAGCCCTGGCCGTACGTACGCGCGAGTAGGCGTTGGAGACCCCGCCCGTATGTACGTACGTGGTCGTATTTACTTTCTTCCACCCTAGCCGCTGTACGTACGTGTACATGCTATGTACGCGCCTCTACTACGACACGTGCACACCTCTACATCGACCAGTATGTACATACACGTTCGTGACCAGAATGACAACGCTACGTACGCTTCGACCAGGTGGGTCCCGACTGTCAGGCACTTCCTTGCGTGCGAAGATGTAGCTGCTGGGTCCCAGCAGTCAGGGGGCAAATCGTTTTTTTTTGCCCGGACGCACTTCCTTGCGTGCGAAGATGTAGCTGGTGGGTCCCAGCAGTTAGGGGAAACGTTTTTTTCGTGAAATACGGTGGCCCGTCCGGTGGGTCCCCGCTGTCAGGTGGAGGAATAATTATTTTGCGCGTAATAAGGAGGCACTTCCTTGCTGCTGCCGTGCACCCACCTGTCAGCCACTCCACGTACAGTCCACGTCCGATGGAAGCCATTCCTTGACCACATTGACCACGCCGCGCCGAGAGCACCAGGGCGGTGTGACACCCAAAAATTTTAATTGGATTTCTCAAACTTTTATTTTTATTTGAGGAGGGTATTTAAAATTTTCTTTTAAAGAACCCACCCTCTCAAAAACTTTCTTTTATGGCAAGTGTTTTATTTGGATTCACCCAAGGCTTGATCTTGGTCTTGGAGGTTTTCCCTTTTTATTTGGACTCAAAACCAAATGCCTTTCACTTGGGAAAATTTCCTTTTGGAAAATAATTTAAATAGCCCTATGGCATTTTGAAGTGATCTTCTCCTCTTTCAAATATTCCTCTTGCCATGACCCAAGTGGAAATCCACTGCCATAACCCTTTCCCCATCTTTGGATCATGATACACATCAAATCCAGCAAGTTGAACCTCTCCATATAATTTTTTCCCATTTATTTCTTATCAAAAACAATTTCTGCCTTCTATCTTGATCCTTGGAGGTTTACAAAGGAGCTACCCTTTCTGCTTTGAGTTTTGTCTCCAAACCAATTTCCCTAGCTAGTCCTTTGAACCCTCAACCAAGATCCATGAAGATCCACTGGTCTCCAGTTCAAATTTTTCAAACTATACTTGCTGCAAGTTTGGACCAGATTTGCCAAATTTGATGAAATTCATTCAAATTCTTCTCCTAAAAATCTGAGAAAAATCAGGCAGCCTCTGGGTGCATTGAGAGGTCACCTCACCAAGTCCCAGCTCCAGGAAAAATTTTCTGCTTGCCAAATCATTTCATCGAACACCTGCTGGACACTGTTGCTATCAAGTTCAGTCAAGTTCAGTTAACAGTGTCTGAAACCACTGTCGTTTTCTTCAGTGTTCGATCTCAATCTCGCCAGTGCCCCGGTGTCGCCTTGCTCCCCGTCCCCTCCCCCTTGTTCCTACGCCGCACGATCCCCTGGAGCCTTGCGGACGTCGGCGACGAGCAGGAGGTGGTGCGCCTCCCCGTGAGCGACGGCAGCGGCGGCTTTGCGGCCGCCAGAGAGGGGCGCAGCGTAGACGGCGCCACCCAGCGCCGCCCAAGCCACCGGAGGCCGCCGCGTGGCCACCCACTCCCCAGTGCGCGCTGCCACCCTCGTCGTGAACCGCTAGGCGCGGAGCGCGCTCTCTGCCGCCGCCGTGCCCGTACGGCCACCCCGTCGAGGACCGGCGCCATTACGCCAAGACCGACCAAGATTAGCAGGGGAACGGCACCAGTACACCTCCCTGATGCTGCCTGGCCACTTAAGCTCCCTGCCAAGCCATTGCCTCGCCGTAATTGCTCGCCGGAGCGATCCCGTTCACGGCCACCCCCTCGAACCGCCTATAAATAGAGGCCCCGAGCTCCAACTCGAACCCACACCACCTCTGCACTCCACCTAGACCACGCCAAGCCACTGGTAGAGCCACGGGAGAGCTTTCTTCCCCAACTCCGGCCGCCGCGACCCGCCACGGGATCCAGCTCGATTCGCTCCCGTGCGTGCACCTCCACCCTTCAACTCTTGCCAGTAGCTTCCCTATGCATCTACTCTCCTGACCCGCGCTTCAATTCGGAGTTTGCAGCACCCACCGGAGTTCTCCACCATCGCCCGAGCCGCCGTCCGCCGGAGAAAGTGTCGCCGTCGACGTGGTGCTCTCCGTCGGTCGAGTCCACCACCCACCGACGCGGAAGGACACGCTGAAGCTCTTGGTACACTCCGATCTCCCTGTCTCGCCGTGGTTCGACGCCGGCGACCACCGCAGTCTTCGGGCGCCGGCGAACTTTTTAAACCTGACATGTGGACCCCCCCTGTCAGCCTCTATTCTCTTCTCCCTCGAAACGTTTTCTGTTGGCGCCTTCGGGCAAATACGTTTTCCCTTTGGGCTGGCGCGTTTCTTTCCGAAGCGTTTTCTGTTTTCTCAGTTAAGTCCCTGGATCTTTTCTGTTTCATCACAGATTAGTCCCTGGACTAAAACACTTATAACTTTTTAATAAAAAGTGATTTTTGAGTGATTCTTTTTCTGACAGTCTTATATTTTTGTCTAGTTTTTTATAGTATTTATTTGGAAAAATTTGGGACAACTTTTATGCACGCGTTGATTTTCACGTTAGTATACGTTTTCGCTATACCGTAGGTTCCGGAAGAGGTGACGGAGCCGCGAACTTCGCCGAGCTAGACTCCGACTTCTCCGAACCAGGCAAGCATGTTTGAACCTTTGATATGACGGGTGTTTTGCATGTTTGCTTGAATGGTTTGTGCATGGCATATGAGTATCGGTGAGCATCTCGTTGCATGTAAGGCAACTATCCGTGTGCTCCAAAGTTACTGTGATCTCTGATGAGAGATGGCCTAGTCATGTGGTGACATGAAAGGCAGTAAGGTGGTATTGTTGTAGCATGCCAGCCTTACGATATCCGATAAACTCCGACGTTAACGTGGACTGAGTCACGTTATCGTTCTTCCCCTTTCCGTGCCGCCACATGTTTTCTGCCAAGAATACGGTTTAGTAAGTTGGTAACCTCTTTCCGTGTACACACCAAATAGAGGGGCCGGGATGAGGGTTCCATGGCCCTGGATTAAAGCCAGTCATCCGGTCAGGGGGCATGGGTGTTTCCGGTTGGGACCGAGAGGGGGGCACCCCTTAGAGCGCGCGTATATAAATTTGATCCCATGCTACGCGAGGTTGTAGCCTCCCCGTCTCAAGGTTTTTCTTGAACGTTGCCGAGGGTGATTCCTGGCTTCGGAATGTTGAATGGGTGTGTACTGGTTAGATGTGTTTCTTCCAAAACACCGTAAACGGAACTAGTCGCCGTGACTACTGAAATCCGTTGGCTGTGGTTAAAGTACAAACTCTGCAGAGTCAAATCCTTCCGAGTCATCGTATCTATGGTCAAGGACCATGGCCAGTATACCCATATCTATGTCAATCCTCGTGGTAAAATCCCCGGTGAACAAACTTGAGTGGTAAACTTGGTTGAACGTTATTCCTGTGGATGGACTAACCCCTATTGTTATCTCATACCTGATCATTCCCTTGATATGATTTAAATTCTTGAGCTACTGAGATATTAAGTTATGAAGCCCTTTATGTGATGTCGCTCAGACGTCCGACTGTGGCATGCACTGTTATTTATTCTTTCAATATAAGCCCTTTATGTGATGTCGCTCAGACGTCCGACTGTGGCATGCACTGTTATTTATTCTTTCAATATAAGCCCTTTATGTGATGTCGCTCAGACGTCCGACTGTGGCACGCACTGTCTTTTATATTCTATTATAAGCCCTTTATGTGGTGTCGCCTTGACGCCCGACTGCGGCATTGTTATTCTTGTATTTTCCTCTCGAGGAGTCATTCAGACACTCGTTTGGCCCTCAGTATTTATTTTGGGATTTCGGGAGGACTACCGCCCGACTTCTCTTTATTCTTCCCGTGCATGATTATTCCGTTGTCTGAGTGCACTTGTTATTCTGTTCATATGCATCATGTTACATTTGTTATATCTTATGTCCGAACTGTCTTGCGAGTACTTTCATAGTACTCACCTGGCTTGTTGATTTGGCTAGATGTTGACGAAGGCGATCTCATGGATGAAGAGTTTGATAGTGAGTCCGATGCCTAGAGGAATCCCAGTCAGTCCCGTGCGATCCTAGATATTGGTCACTTGTATCATATACGCTTCCGCCACCCGCAATAAGTCTCCTCGAGCCTCACTCCGACGCTCGAAGAGCTGTTAGTTTTCAGGAGTCATATCACCCACTTCGCTGTGATATATCCACCACCGCTTTTATCGTGAGTCAGTAGATTTGCCACCCTATCCGCCTTTATGTATTATTGGCGTGTTTGTAATAAATTGTTGAGCAGTCTCCGCTCAACTTTGTATTATATTCAGTACTCCTGGTATTTTTCTTCTGTGATCAAGATTTTGTCTACCAGTAAGAAGGAATTCTTCTCTACTGGTCCGTAAAAGGGATCGGTCTCTCAATAAATATTTTTATTGGAAAACCGGTCGTGACAAGCTTGGTACCAGAGCCAGGCTGACTGTAGGAAGCCACTAGGTGCGATCGCTAATCGGTTATTAGCGTCTTTTGTGCTTTTTCAGCATTTTGCAAATGTAGCTATTTTCTGTTGGTCATCATAAATTTATGACATGACTACTCAGAATTTTTGCCTACTTTTGTAGATGGCTGGCAGCAACTGCGAGACTCGGGTGTTCACTAACGTGCCCGAGGGGTTTGTCAAACTCCTCGTCTCCATCACCAAGCTCGCGATCGGGCCAGCGACTCGTCCGGAGTTCACGCTTTATCAGCACAAGCTCAGCGACGACGTGTCTATGCACCAGGCCGTGGTGCAATTCAAGGGAGGACGTTCTGCGTCTCGCCACTTCCGTTTTGTGGGAAGGGCCATGCCTACGGAGAGGCATGCCATGCAGATGGCTGCCCGTGAGGCGATAGCTCGCCTTCGGGACATTCTTCCTATGATGAAGACTCGTCGCTACCGCTACCTCCCATGCCATGTGCCATATACTTGTCACTATGCATTCGCCTGCCATAGGGGAGAGCGAGATGAAGCCATCGAGATGGTTGTGGAGTATCTCAAGGCTCTGGAGGAATCTTTCGACAACCTCGTGGACGATCTTGTGGCTGCCCGCATGGACTTAGTTCGGGGCGGTCCTGCCAGCAGGAAGGAGCTTCTCCACACGGCACCGCCTCTGACATTCGTCTCATCCTCAGCATCTTATGCACCGGCCATTTTGGCCACTGCTCGCCGTCTGCCTACCACTGAGGAGTTCGACCGAGTCATCGCTCCTACTCCAGTCAGAGCTGCACCGCCTGCCGCACCCGCACTGCCGCCTGTCGCTCCCACGCCATCACCGCAGCGCAGTGCTACGCGCCTGGAGCCTGCTAGAGAGGAGGTGGAGGTTGATTCTCCTGCACCGCTGAGTCTTGCCCTCGGCAAGGGAAAGGACATCGTCACCATCTCCGACTGAGTGCGCCGAGTAGCCGTGCGTTATGTCTGCATGTATGTTGTGTTTCTTGTGCTTATGCTTGTAGTAGTTGTGTACGCTGCTTTCCGGAGAGCTGTGCTAGCTTTAATAACATGTCAGGAATGTGTACGCACATCCTGAGTGCTGTATCGTACGTTTGCGTTTCGCGTGTAAGATTTGTGTTCAAGCAGTCATTTCTCCGAGCAAAATCGTTTATGTTTTCTTGAAAAATCTTGAGGTCTTTTAAATTTTTGCCTTTGCAAGATTTTCCTTGTGCCACACAGTTCTTCTTATGAGTTTTGCTAAATAATACCCCAGAGTGGAAAATGTCTCGTCCGTGGACTCGTTCCATGCCCAATCAGCCAGAAGAAGTTTATGGGACACAGACCAGCAACAACTTCACTCAGGGACAGTCTAGTCAACAGGACAGCGAAGCGGCCTTATCTCAAGTATGCCGTCTTTTCGAACAAAGCCAGCAACAGCACCAAGAGATGATGAATCACCTCATCAATATGGGAAACCACCGTGAGCCCTATCAACCACACTCCAAGTTGTCTGAATTACAGAAGACTCGCCCTCCAACATTTGCTCATACCGATAGGCCACTTGAAGCCGATGATTGGCTTCGTGATATCGAAAGGAAGCTAATTATTGCGCAGTGTTCAGATCATGAGAAGGTGCTTTATGCACCCCACTACCTTACTGGAGCAGCTGCAGCATGGTGGGAAAACTTCCTACACATGCACCCCAGTGAACACAACATCACCTGGGAGGAGTTCAAGGAAGGCTTTCGTGGGGCACACATCCCCAGGAGCATCATAAAAATCAAGAAGAGAGAATTTGATGACCTCAAGCAGAGAGGCATGTCAGTGACAGAATACAACGGTCAGTTTACCCAGCTATCTCGTTATGCCTACGACGAGCATATGACTGAGAACAAGAGGATGGAGAAATTCTTGGACGGCCTGGCACCGGCGTTAAGATGCCAACTAGTCGTGCACACTTTCCCGGATTTTAAAACTCTGGTTGACAAGGCCATTACCTTGGAGAATGAGCGCCGCAGCCTGGAGGATATCCGTAAGCGAAAGAGGGACAAGACGACTCTTGCTCGCAACAACCGAAGCAGGACTGAGGTCCCGAGGACTGAAGCAAGGAAATCCACGACTACTGATCTAAAGCCAACCAGGCAGTTCCATTCAAGGGACAAGGACTTCACGTACCGTCCAGGGGTCACTTGCTACGCTTGTGGTGAAGAGGGGCACTATGCCAAACAGTGCCCAAAGCCGAGGAACGCGGCCCCCAAGCCAAACAATGGTGGGAACAATCCAGCCCCCAAGCGCAACAATTTCAACCCCAGCAACAACCACAGGAAGGGTCACCTGAACCATGTGACCAGGGAAGAAGCGCAGAATGCCCCAGACATCGTGCTCGGTACGTTCCCTGTCAACACAGTACCTGCCACGGTTTTGTTTGATTCTGGAGCTTCCCATTCGTTCGTTTCGAAGAATTTTGTTTTGCGACATGGTTTTCCGATACTTCCCTTGGAAAAATCTATGATCATAAAGTCCCCCGGGAATAAGCAGATCGCTCAGAGTTACTGCAAAGGAGTAATCATTGAGTTCGAAGGACTAAAGTTTCAAGCTAATCTCATCGTGTTGGAAAATAAAGGACTGGATGTCATCCTAGGGATGGACTGGTTGACCACCAACAAAGGATTTATTGACTGTTTCAATCGGACTGTGATTCTCACTCACCATCATGGCAAGACGATTAAGGTTACAGCTCAAGAAAGACCACGGTCACGGCAACCAAAATTGAACAAAGTGGACATTTCAGAACTGAGAAAAGTTCCAGTGGTGTGCGAGTTTCCTGACGTATTTCCTGAAGAACTACCAGGCATGCCACCAGACCGAGAGATAGAGTTCTGCATTGAGCTAGCACCTGGCACCACTCCCATCTATAAGAAACCTTATAGAATGGCACCCTCAGAATTGGTAGAGTTGAAGAAGCAGATAAAGGAATTATTGGACAAAGGATTTATTCGAGCCAGCTCCTCACCATGGGGTTCACCAGTGCTGTTCGCCAAGAAAAAGGATGGGACACTGAGATTGTGTATAGACTATCGAGCTCTCAATATGGTCACCATCAAAAACAAATATCCGATGCCACGGATAAATGATTTGTTTGACCAGCTCGCACAAGCCAAGGTGTTCTAAAAAATTGATTTAAGATCGGGATACCATCAACTGAAAGTACGGATAGAAGATATCCCTAAGACAACATTCACTTCCAGATATGGATTATATGAGTTCACAGTAATGCCGTTTGGATTAACGAACGCCCCCGCCTATTTTGTCCACCTCATGAACAAAGTGTTTATGAAATTCATGGCAAATTTGTAGTGGTGTTCATTGACGATATTCTGGTTTACTCAAGGACACCAGAGGAGCATGCTGAGCATCTCAGAATTGTTTTGGGAGAATTAAGGAAACATCAGTTGTACGCCAAATTTAGCAATTGTGAATTTTGGCTAAGGCAAGTTGGTTTCCTAGGCCATATATTAACCCAAGAAGGCGTGGTCGTAGATCCAGAAAAGGTCAAAGCCATACTGGACTGGAAGCCACCAACCAACGTAACAGATGTGCGAAGTTTCCTTGGAATGGCTGGATATTACCGGAGAATTATTGAAGGATTCTCCACTGTGGCAAAACCAATGACACAATTGCTCAAGAAAGACAAGAAGTTTGTATGGACGGAAGCATGCGAGAAAAGCTTCCAAGAACTCAAGAAGAAACTAACGACCGCACCGGTCTTAACTGTGCCAGACATACACAAGAGTTTTGAAGTATATTGTGACGCATCTCGGAAAGGCCTCGGATGTGTGCTGATGCAGGATGGCAAAGTTGTCGCGTATGCTTCCAGGCAACTACGGAAGCATGAGGAAAATTATCCAACTCATGACTTGGAGCTAGCCGCAGTCATTCATGCACTCAAGGAGGGGAGACACTTTCTGTTGGGAAATCGTTGTGAAATATATACGGACCATAAGAGCCTTAAATATATTTTCACGCAGCCAGAGCTAAATTTACGCCAACGACGCTGGTTGGAATTGGTCAAGGACTATGATGTCGGCATTCACTACCATCCAGGAAAGCAAATGTAGTGGCAGATGCCCTTAGTCGGAACCCCAGCCCAGACAACGACAGTCCACAAAACTTGAGGCCTGAGTTTCAGCAAGAGTTCGCTAGACTCAACATGGTGTTAGTCTCTGAGGGCACCGTATCGAATCTGGAGATACATCCCACCCTCGTGGAACAAATCAAGAAGGCTCAGCAAGGGCACCCCAGCATCGAAGGAATAAAGAGGAAAATGAGCCTTGGCAAGGCTTCAGAGTTCGTCACAGACAGTGAAGGAATATTATGGTACGGGGACAGACTTTGCGTCCCGAACATTGAGGAACTCAAGCAACAAATCCTAACCGAGAGCCACACCGCTCCATACTCGATCCACCCTGGAGGAACCAAAATGTACAAAGACATTCAGGAAAGATTTTGGTGGCACGGTATGAAAAGGGATATAGCCACATTTATTGCTTGTTGCGATTCATGCCAGCGCATCAAAGCCGAGCATCAAAAGCCAGCAGGGCTACTCCAGCCAAATAGGATACCTGAGTGGAAGTGGGATGAGATTGGGATGGATTTCATCGTCGGACTACCTCGATCTCAACGCGGAAATGATGCCATATGGGTCATAACAGATAGGCTAACCAAGGTAGCCCATTTCATTCCCGTAAAGACGACCTACTCCACACAAAGGCTAGCCAAGCTTTATCTCTCCCGTATAGTCTGTCTGCATGGAGTCCCAAAGACTATAATATCTGACCGAGGCACTCAATTTGTCTCGAAATTTTGGGATCACTTACAACAAGCTCTGGGCACGCAACTAGCATTCAGTACAGCGTACCACCCTCAGACTGATGGACAAACGGAACGCGTAAACCAAATCTTAGAGGACATGCTGAGAGCCTGTGTGCTCACCTATGGATCCAGTTGGGAAGAAAGTTTGCCGTATGCCGAGTTTGCTTACAACAACAGTTACCAGGCCAGCCTGCAAATGGCACCCTTTGAAGCATTGTACGGACGGAGGTGTCGTACCCCACTGAATTGGTCAGAGACAGGTGACAGTCGTATCTTCGGCCCAGACATGCTCAAGGAGGCCGAGGAGAAAGTTAAACAGATCAGGGACAGACTCAAGACAGCCCAAAGCCGACAAAGAGCTATTACGATCAAAACATCGTGAGGTCAGCTTTGAACCCGGTGATTCCGTATACCTACGAGTGTCTCCTATGAGGGGCCTGCAACGGTTCAAAATTAAGGGGAAGCTAGCCCCGAGATTTATTGGACCATTCTGTGTGACTGCACGAAGAGGCATAGTAGCCTACCAACTAGACCTACCCAAGGAACCGTCAGACGTCCATGACGTATTCCACGTCTCGCAATTGAGAAAATGCATGAGTAACCCGGAAAAGCATGTGTCTCATGAGAGCATTGATGTGCAACCAGATCTCACCTACAGAGAACGGCCAGTAAAGATATTGGAAGAGTCTGAACGGAGGACCCGACAGAAAACAACTAAATTTTTCAAAGTTCAGTGGAGCAACCACACCGAGGATGAAGCTACATGGGAAAGGGAAGATTTTCTTCACGCAGGGTACCCATATCTATTTGAGGATCAGCAGAAATCTCGAGGACGAGATTTTTCCTAAGGGGGTAGGTGTTGTGACACCCAAAAATTTTAATTGGATTTTTCAAACTTTTATTTTTATTTGAGGAGGGTATTTAAATTTTCTTTTAAAGAACCCACCCTCTCAAAAACTTTCTTTTATGGCAAGTGTTTTATTTGGATTCACCCAAGGCTTGATCTTGGTGTTGGAGGTTTTTCCTTTTTATTTGGACTCAAAACCAAATGCCTTTCACTTGGAAAAAATTTTCCTTTTGGAAAATAATTTAAATAGCCCTATGGCATTTTGAAGTGATCTTCTCCTCTTTTCAAATATTCCTCTTGCCATGACCCAAGTGGAAATCCACTGCCATAACCCTTTCCCCATCTTTGGATCATGATACACATCAAATCCAGCAGTTTGAACCTCTCCATAAATTTCTTTTCCATTTAATTCTTATCAAAAACAATTTCTGCCTTCTATCTTGATCCTTGGAGATTTACAAAGGAGCTACCCTTTTTGCTTTGAGTTTTGTCTCCAAACCAATTTCCCTAGCTAGTCCTTTGAACCCTCAACCAAGATCCATGAAGATCCACTGGTCTCCAGTTCAAATTTTTCAAACTACACTTGCTGCAAGTTTGGACCAGTTTTGCCAAATTTGATGAAATTCATTCAAATCCTTCTCCTAAAAATCTGAGAAAAATCAGGCAGCCTCTGGGTGCATTGAGAGGTCACCTCACCAAGTCCCAGCTCCAGAAAAAAAATTCTGCTTGCCAAATCATTTCATCGAGCACCTGCTGGACACTGTTTCTCTAATGTTCAGTCAAGTTCAGTTAACAGTGTCTGAATCTACTGTCGTTTCTTCAGTGTCCGTTGTCGATCTCGCCAGTGCCCCGACGTCGCCTTGCTCCCCGTCCCCTCCCCCTTGTTCCTGCGCCGCACGATCCCCTGGAGCCTTGCGGACGTCGGCGACGAGCAGGAGGTGGTGCGCCTCCCCGTGAGCGACGGCAGCGGCGGCTTTGCGGCCGCCAGAGAGGAGCACAGCGTGGACGGCGCCACCCAGCGCCGCCCAAGCCACCGGAGGCCGCCGCGTGGCCACCCACTCCCCAGTGCGCGCTGCCACCCTCGTCGTGAACCGCTAGGCGCGGAGCGCGCTCTCTGCCGCCGCCGTGCCCGTACGGCCACCCCGTCGAGGACCGGCGCCATTACGCCAAGACCGACCAAGATTAGCAGGGGAACGGCACCAGTACACCTCCCTGATGCTGCCTGGCCACTTAAGCTCCCTGCCAAGCCATTGCCTCGCCGTAATTGCTCGCCGGAGCGATCCCGTTCACGGCCACCCCCTCGATCCGCCTATAAATAGAGGCCCCGAGCTTCAACTCGAACCCACACCATCTCTGCACTCCACCTAGACCACACCAAGCCTCTGGTAGAGCCACGGGAGAGCTTCCTTCCCCAACTCCGGCCGCCGCGACCCGCCACGGGATCCAGCTCGATTCGCTCCCGTGCGTGCACCTCTAACCCCCAACTCCTGCCAGTAGCTCTCTATTGCATCCACTCTCCTAACCCGCGCTTCAATTCGAAGTTTGCAGCACCCACCGGAGTTCTCCACCATCGCCCGAGCCGCCGTCCGCCGGAGAAAGTGTCGCCGTCGACGTGGTGCTCTCCGTCGGTCGAGTCCACCACCCACCGACGCGGAAGGACACGCTGAAGCTCTTGGTACACCCCGATCTCCCTGCCTCGCCGTGGTTCGACGCCGGCGACCACCGCAGTCTTCGGGCGCCGGCGACCTTTTTTAAACCTGACATGTGGACCCCCCCTGTCAGCCTCTATTCTCTTCTCCCTCGAAACGTTTTCTGTTGGCGCCTTCGGGCAAATACGTTTTCCCTTTGAGCTGGCGCGTTTCTTTCCGAAGCGTTTTCTGTTTTCTCAGTTAAGTCCCTAGATCTTTTCTGTTTCATCACAGATTAGTCCCTGGACTAAAACACTTATAACTTTTTAATAAAAAGTGATTTTTGAGTGATTCTTTTTCTGACAGTCTTATATTTTTGTCTAGTTTTTTATAGGATTTATTTGGAAAAATTTTGGGACAACTTTTATACACGCGTTGATTTTCACGTTAGTATACGTTTTCGCTATACCGTAGGTTCCGGAAGAGGTGACGGAGCCGCGAACTTCGCCGAGCTAGACTCCGACTTCTCCGAACCAGGCAAGCATGTTTGAACCTTTGATATGACGGGTGTTTTGCATGTTTGCTTGAATGGTTTGTGCATGGCATATGAGCATCGGTGAGTATCTCGTTGCATGTAAGGCAACTATCCGTGTGCTCCAAAGTTACTGTGATCTCTGATGAGAGATGGCCTAGTCATGTGGTGACATGAAAGGCAGTAAGGTGGTATTGTTGTAGCATGCCAGCCTTACGATATCCGATAAACTCCGACGTTAACGTGGACTGAGTCACGTTATCGTTCTTCCCCTTTCCGTGCCGCCACATGTTTTCTGCCAAGAATACGGTTTAGTAAGTTGGTAACCTCTTTCCGTGTACACACCAAATAGAGGGGCCGGGATGAGGGTTCCATGGCCCTGGATTAAAGCCAGTCATCCGGTCAGGGGGCATGGGTGTTTCCGGTTGGGACCGAGAGGGGGGCACCCCTTAGAGCGCGCGTATATAAATTTGATCCCATGCTACGCGAGGTTGTAGCCTCCCCATCTCAAAGTTTATCTTGAACGTTGCCGAGGGTGATTCCTGGCTTCGGAATGTTGAATGGGTGTGTACTGGTTAGATGTGTTTCTTCCAAAACACCGTAAACGGAACTAGTCCCCGTGACTACTGAAATCCGTTGGCTGTGGTTAAAGTACAACCTCTGCAGAGTCAAATCCTTCCGAGTCATCGTATCTATGGTCAAGGACCATGGCCAGTATACCCATATCTATGTCAATCCTCGTGGTAAAATCCCCAGAGAACAAACGTGAGTGGTAGACTTGGTTGAACGTTATTCCTGTGGATGGACTAACCCCTATTGTTATCTCATACCTGATCATTCCCTTGATATGATTTAAATTCTTGAGCTACTGAGATATTAAGTTATGAAGCCCTTATGTGATGTCGCTCAGACGTCCGACTGTGGCATGCACTGTTATTTATTTCTTTCAATATAAGCCCTTTATGTGATGTCGCTCAGACGTCCGACTGTGGCATGCACTGTTATTTATTTCTTTCAATATAAGCCCTTTATGTGATGTCGCTCAGACGTCCGACTGTGGCACGCACTGTCTTTTATATTCTATTATAAGCCCTTTATGTGGTGTCGCCTTGACGCCCGACTACGGCATTGTTATTCTTGTATTTTCCTCTCGAGGAGTCATTCAGACACTCGTTTGGCCCTCAGTGTTTATTTTGGGATTTCGGGAGGACTACCGCCCGACTTCTCTTTATTCTTCCCGTACTTGATTATTCCGTTGTCTGAGTGCACTTGTTAATCTGTTCATATGCATCATGTCTACATTTGTTATATCTTATGTCCGAACTGTCTTGCGAGTACTTTCATAGTACTCACCTGGCTTGTTGATTTGGCCAGATGTTGACGAAGGCGATCTCTTGGATGAAGAGTTTGATAGTGAGTCCGACGCCTAGACGAATCCCAGTCAGTCCCGTGCGATCCTGGATATTGGTCACTTGTATCATATACGCTTCCGCCACCCGCAATAAGTCTCCTCGAGCCTCACTCCGACGCTCTAAGAGCTGTTAGTTTTCAGGAGTCATATCACCCACTTCGCTGTGATATTTCCACCACCGCTTTTATCGTGAGTCAGTAGATTTGCCACCCTATCCGCCTTTATGTATTATTGGCGTGTTTGTAATAAATTGTTGAGCAGTCTCCGCTTAACTTTGTATTATATTCAGTACTCCTGGTATTTTTCTTCTGTGATCAAGATTTTGTCTACCAGTAAGAAGGAATTCTTCTTTACTGGACCGTAAAAGGGATCGGTCTCTCAATAAATATTTTTATTGGAAAACCGGTCGTGACAGGCGGTGGACGACGACGAGGCCTAGGAAGGGGACGACGCGGAGCCGGGGAAGACATGGCAGTGTATGCCCACGTGTAGAGGAGTACGAGGGTTCACTGGTACGCTGCGGTGTGAGGCTGCCATCGCCGCAGAATAATAGGGGGTGTGGGTGAGTAGAGGGCTGGCCTGGCCAGCGGTGGGAATAGTAGGGGCGATGAAGCCTCCGCGGCAGCACAGCCGGCCACAGGAGGCAGGAGCATGTGGCACGACCAGCGCTGCTTTGGGCGGCTGGAGCAACAAGACCAGAGGTTGAAGAAGCACTACGACCGTTGGATGGACATCGTACGGTCACTGGAGCTAGAATCGTTCATATTGACTAAGTTGACAAAGCACTCCGTCCCCGTCAACTTAGTAGGCCTACAAGTCAGCCTCCCACCAAGGTGGGTCCCAACTAGCAGGGGGAGTATTCATTTTTTTGCGCGTAATAAGGAGGCACTTCCTTGCGTGCGAAGATATAGCTGGTGGGTCCGACCTGTCAGCGGTGGGAACGTTTTTTTCGTGAAATATAGAGGTCCTTCCGGTGGGTCCTAGCTGTCAGGTGCAGGAATCATTATTTTGCGCGTAATAAGGAGGCATTTCCTTGCGTGCGACCGTGGACCCAACTGTCAGCCCCTCCATGCACAGTCTACTTCCGATGGTGTTGTTCGTTGACCACTCCGCGCCGAGCGCATCCAAGGTGGTGGACGACGGCGAGGCCCCGAACAGCAACGAGCCGGAGATGGGAAGACGCGGGAGTAGAGATGCAGACGGAGAGGTGTACGAGGGTTAATTGGTTCTGGTGCGGTGTGGTTCTGCAGTCGGTGGAGAAGAGCAGGAGGTGTGGAGGGGTGGAGGGATGGCCCGGCCAACTGTGGAGTAGCGCTTCATAGCGAAGCGTGCTAAGCAGAGCTGCTAGCAGCAGGAGGCGGGAGCAGGTGGTCCCGGCGGCGCTGGAGGAAGAAGCCAAGAGATTGAAGATGGATGCCGGTCGTTGGATGTAAATCCAATGGCTAACGATGTCAGAATCATTTGTTGACTAAGTTGACAACGACTTGCATTGGCTTCGGCCTATTGGCCCACATTTCAGCCTCCAAAAATGTTGCACGTATTCAACCCATTTTTTCAGAATTTACAGGTTTTTTTGTGGGGTAGAATTTACAGTCCATTTGATCTCTTTTTTTTGAATTACAGTTCATTAGCTGGCTGGGTGAACAAATACCGTAGCGTCCATGCGGCCCATTTATGTTTTTCCTAAAAAATTACAGGCCATTTGCACTTTCTCGAAATACAGGATTTTGCTGGGCTGATTCTAAATATAATGTTGGGGTGGGCGCAGCAATGTTATCAAAAAATAAACAGGGGCTGAGCATTTTGTTATATATATATATATATATATATATATATATATATAATAAGTGATTTATTATTACATTGGTCCTTAAATCGTACCAAGCTTTTGTACACAATCACCAGGATTTTCGTTGCCAAACAATCCAGGATTTTATTGTTAAGAAATTATTTTTATAAGTTAACAAGATGTGGGATATTGTTTTCTTACATATGTAAGTATCTGTTAAATATATGATGACAATAACAATAATATATAATAACATATAAAATAATTTAAATATATATAATATAGTTAGAAGGGAAACATAAGTTGGACCAGGTGTTCGTATTCTCATATAGAAAAATAGAACAGACCTCTGCGTTTTCTTCAAAAAAAATAGATAAATTGGGCTGCCGATATTTCAGGAAAAATAAAACCTCGGATGGGAGGTCCATAGGCCGGTCGATACATGACGGCCCTCAAGAAAATACAAACAACCTTATGGACCTCCCATCCGAGGTCGTGGGCTGCGCATGTTAAAAAAGAAAGCCTAGACGGGGCAGCCCAAAACCTAGCTGATACTTGCTGCCCCAGTGATAATAAATGATACCTGCCAGCTCCCCGGCTTCGTTGTGAATTTAGCTCCTATAGTAACTACGTTGAAGCACCTAAAAAATGTAACTATGTTGACAAACTCGTGGGCCCCAACGTCATAGCATTAGGAGGAAGTATTTTTTCGATGAGGCACTTGCTTGCGTACGGCCATAGACCTGGTGGGTCCCGACTGTCCGCCTCTCCACGTATAGTCCTCTCCAGATTCCTCTCGTTTGTTCAACATGTTCACAACGGCAGACAGCGGCGTCGCGGCGAGCGCACGAAGGCGTATGAGGAGATCTGACCACCTGAGGAAGTGCCTTATTAGTAACGAAACAACTGAACTAGCCCAGTGTCCGAGTGACACTACCCGACAGCTGTTCCGCCCGGGTTCGATTCCAACTGTGCAGAGAAAATATCTCCAAAATTTTTGCCTCTGCCTTTATTGACATGTGGGTCCCAATTGTCATCTACACACACCACGTCCTACACTTGCCAAAACTTTGTCCCTCGTTTTCTCTGTTTTTCGCACACTCGACATTGTGTGGGAATTTTGAAAATAGCATATCTTTTTTACTGTGCATCATATGAAGATGTGCTATGCATGAATGTTGATCAGCATGATGTTAACTGGCTGGTTGTTCCAGTTTCAACCATAAATAAAACTTCCAGCATAGTGTTAACACTGTTTGAAAAGGCCGTGTTCCTTTAAATGCTCTGCCTCTGAAAGTTGCAGTTTCTTATCTGAAACTGAACTTGGAGTTTCTTATCTGAAACTGAAACTTGCAGTTTCTTCTCTGAGATTCACATTGTCTGCACTTTTATACTCCTATGAAACTACATTTTTAAGTGCTAAAAATAGATCTCTAGAATTCATAAAATACTTCATATGCTCAATACTGCAAATCTGAAATTCAAAAGACATTCATATCTGAAAGTACTCTCAAAATACACAACACAAAACACAATTCACAACCTGCAAATACTAACAACCCTAAGCTCCTCCTGACAATTCACAACCTGCCCGACTATTGGTCTGGGGGGGCAAATCCCTCCTATTCCTCGGCGACAAATAGCCGCCCCGTGAGATGATGTGAACGGTGAGGGAGAGGATGGCGGGGAAGCGTCGTCGGGCCAACTGTTTTTCTCCTCTTGCAGTTGGATTCGGTCGACGAAGACTCCACCGGCTCGCTCTGGCACGACACTCTCAAAAACAGCACCCTGTAGATGCTCAATCCTTCAATCTTTGGTGGATGCTCCATCTGGGATCGATACTCCCACCACCGCTCCCTCACGATCGGCTTCGGTGAATCTGTTTGCTCCATGGCCCAGAGGAGCAGCTCTATGTACTCCCGCGCGACTCCCTCCGGGAGTATCGCCGCCTTTTCGCTCTGTTGCAGATATTTGGCCATGGATGTCGCCGTCGCCGCTAGTTGGTCCTTGCTGTCAAACCAAGACTGTATCTCCAGCATCCTAGCTAGCTTCACAGGGTCGCCGTCTGCGATCCTCATGTATCGGTTCTACTCCTCCATTGATCTACTTCTCCATAGCACCTTCACTCGCTGGCGGTGGTTTTTGAATGGAAGAGGAGAGGAGCAACGCTGGTTTTGGTTTAGAACAGGAGAGGAGCGACGCTAGTTTTGGATTGGAATAGGAGAGGAGGGGCGGTGGTTTTGAAATGGAAGAGGAGAGGAGCGGCGCTGGATTTAGATTGGAACAGGAGAGGAGCGGCGGTGGTTTAAGAGGAGAAGAGCGGAAGAGCGGCGCTGGTCTTGGAAGTATTTTTTTTGTTTTGCGTATTTTGGGCCAAAGTTTGACCACGTACTGTATTTGACAAGCAAAATGTGAATGCATGTCACCAAAAATTGTATCGTTTGGTTCATATCTGAATGTACTTTCAAATTATATTATTTTTGCAACGTATAACATATATTTTATTTGCGAAAATCATGGTCAATTATGACCCAGAATAAAAGGGAGACTAGCTAATGTGGGGTTGCTTTCTTAATTGAAGGGTAAATTGATTTTGATTTTGATCCAGTCACAGCGCGCCGGCCCTCTCGTCCAATCCTAAATCGCAGCCGCACGCTCCTCTCCCTCTTCTCCATTGCAAAACCACCTCCTCTCCTCTCCATCATCTCCATTCCAAAACCACCGTCTCGCCTCTCCCTCTTCTCCATTGCAAAACCACCTCCTCTCTCCTCGGACGAGGATCCCCTTACGTAGCCCATCCTGCCATAGAGACACTGACACATGGGTCCCACCAAGCGCGGGGCCCACCTATCAGCGACCGAAAGGGACGGGAACCTCTCCTCTCCATCATCTCCATTCCAAAACCACCATCTCGCCTCTCCCTCTTCTCTATTGCAAAGACCACCGTCTCTCCTCCCATCTTCCAAAGCTAGCACCGGACCACTCAGAAGGACATCTATGGAGGGGATGCAGCAGCGAATCAGGCAGATCGCCGGCGGCGACCAGGCAAAGTTAGCTAGGTGGAAGGAGATCCTTACTTGGTTGGACAATGAGTGGGAGATTTCGAGGACGGTGAGGGCCATGTGGCAATGTATGCGAAAGAGCGAGACGACGGCGATGAAGGCGGCGATGTACACCTCAACGGCAGTCACGCCGCAGTCCTTCGAGTTCATCGAGTATCTCCTCTGGGCAATGGAGCAGACAGATTTGCCCGAGGCGAAAGTCAGGCGGAGGTGGTGGGCGTATAGGTCGAAGGTCGAGCACCCAGAGGATAAGAAATCGATCGAGTACGGTGTGCCGTTCGTGAGGGTGCAGAGCTAGCCAGAGCCACAGGAGTATTCGTTCTCCCACCGCAAGAGGAGGCCAGATTGCACGACGTCCCTTCCCCGCCGTTCTCCACGGTTCCCTCGACGCTCGCCTCGTTTCAACGATTTAAGGTAAGGTTCGCACTAACCTAATCTTCCATCTGCTCATGCTTACAATCAGTGTGACAACTAATAAAAATCATGCTAACAATCAGTCTCCGAGTACTACGCCAATCACCCTAAAATAGCTCTGGACCTTTGGGTCAAAGTTGTGACACTGTGTAAAATAAATAAAAATAGATTGGTGCTTCTTTCAGAAAAGAGTACACCCCTAGAAAACTGCCAATATAAGCTACTAGTATTTTTTAAGTCTAAGCTACTAGTATTTGGTTAGAGGATTTGCTGCCGAGAAAGATCCGTCCACAGTGAGCGCCACACATCCCACTGATGGTGGTGGATGCCAATGCTTAGATGGAGCAGGGTTGGTGTCGGTAATTTTTACTTGGCACCTCGCACTCTGCATATATGCCGGTTCCATCCGTACATTTGTGCAGTTCCACCAAAATGCAGCTGAATAACCCTGTTTGCACAGATAATGAAAAGGCGTGATTAGATTATAGTGGCACTAGTTGATGAAACATACACTAATAAACAGAAGAAAATATTACATCATAGTGGAAATCGACCCAAGTCTCCCCGATACACCTTCTGCTAGTGATGAACGTCAGTGTACAGCGGTAGTACAAGGAGGGGCCTGGAGACATTCAAATCTCTATTTTTGTGTAGATCAACTAAAATTAAGCACCCCAGTTTGCAGAAACGCTTAAACATTAACAATGGGACTAGTTGATGAAACATACATTAACAAAGAGAAGCACTTTCTTTATCTACATTGGAAATGAAATGATAGAGAGGACACTCGCTCTATTTTAACTGTATTATTACTTCATTTTATCAGTGACACTAGGGTCGAGCAGGTGGCAAATGAGGTGTACCGTGCGTCGCAAGGATGAAGGCCGGGGGTGCTTAGAATGGGATGTTGAAGCTGGCTCTTTCAGCCCCTATCTTCCCCCTGATGTTTCTGTGGTAGCATTTGGGTAGTAATCCAAACTTGGTCGAGCTGGTGCTGCGTCCCCCTACCTGCCTAGCTTATGTGGCGAACTTGTCTCCTGCTAGTACTCAGTCCGTTCTAGTAGTAGTTACATAACTGCCCATTTACAGTGAGATGTTGTCGGATAATGGTTCTCTATGGTTGGGTTTCTTTAATGAAATCGGAGGGAACCCCCTCTTTCGATATATAAAAAAATAGTGGCACTAGCGGTGCCAAAACATTGCCTCAAATTAATAGTGCCACTAGATTAAGGTGCAAAATAATAACATTACTGCTTTATCATGGCAGTGCCAAAACAGTAGCACAAGAGCAGGATCAACATGCAGGATCTTTGGCAAACGGTCAGAGCAAAAAGGAACATACCTCGTGATGGGAACCATATCTGCATTCAACGCCATCGTAGAAGGGATAACACCAGTCACCAACATGGATGATTCAATTCATGGGACCTTTTGGTGCAGTTCACCTAAAATGAAGCAATGTCCCATGAGCTAGCAGCTTCTTCTTCTTCTTTTTTTAAGAAAAGGGCTCCAGCCCCGGTTCCATTTCCATCAAAAAACGAAACCCACAGAGCTTCTTCATTAGTTGAAATAAAATTGAGCAACATCAAGGTTGGTCGTGAAGCTCCTGGAGAGTAGGCGGACCAGGACAGTTGCATCTCTAACGAAAAGAAGCAACTTATCTTAATGGGAAATTTAGCAGGACATGAAAAAAAGTGCCATTGATTCATATTACTGGAGGCATTACATTGAAAACAGGATTTTACCAGTGGCATTACATAAGAGCGGCTCGGGGCAACAAACATCAGAAGAGGATATCTGGGTTGGTCCCATTTTTGTTCGGTATATAGCCACCTTATACTGTGTGAGGCTAGCAAATCTAGTGCTGGACTTACTCTGTTGACTTGTCCCCCAGTCCCCACTTTCTTTCCTTTTTCAACCAATAGATCGGGTTTATATTGAGTTTGTACTACGTTCCCTTTATTTCCCTATTAGACCTAGAGACCAGTTGGATAGCCAGTCTCTGCTACTTTTCGCCCCCATTATTTCCTCTTTCGACCAAGTCCTAGATTCAGGTAACAAATCTTTCCCCACCCCCACCCCCTTTCTTCCTTGTTTGAACCAAGTACTACTAGATTCGAGTGCATGAACTAGTTTTACCTCTTAATAGTAAAAAATTAGGTGGTTTTCGAACAGCCGATCGATCCTATCTACATGAGGGAGCCTGAGAAATAGTAAAAGATACAAATGCAGTGACGTCAGGAGCTCGGGAAGTAGAGCACGACCGGTTTTGAAGGAAGTTATACCCGAGGGTCGCCGGGATGTCGCTAGGTGGGCGGCGGGAGGCCGGATCTGCCCACACTACGACAGCGAGGAAGAAGGGGTGGGAGGCCCTCCCTCGCCAGCGATGCTTCGGAGAGAACGACAAGGCACGCTGATCGAGACGCGCAGGCAGTGGGTAAGAGCCGTCGCCGAGGACGACCGCGTGAACGTTGCACCTTCTCACCTTCCCCGGCGGAGAGGATCCTACTGGATCTGTGACCAGCTGTGAGTAGAGAGAGAGTGTGGCCACCGCTGTCGTGTTTAGATCTGGAGAGGACGAGATAGTGTGAAGAGAGCAACACTAGCAAGCAAGCGCGGAGGCTCCTGCCTATATAGTGGAGTACTAGTTTTGTTTTGTCTACCGGTCGGAGCCGGCTTGACCTCGGCAATGACTATCGACAAGTCTTCATGCACGTGCCCCAGAGGCGTAGTTGTCGTCATTTTTTGATCTGAAGCACCGGATTATAACATATAACACGAAAAAATGCCACATGACAAGAAATCATAACCTCACTGCCCAAAGGAGACAAGATGAATCCCGACGGACAAGCTAGACGAGGATCAAAGCTCAAATTAAAGATAAACTCATAGAAAAGGGGTCCGTCGATAGATGTCCTAATTAACATAGCCGGCTTGACCTAGATGGCAGCCGAGTAGTCTTCGTGCATGTGCCCCCAATGACTAGCCCAACTCAGTTGTCGCTGTTTAACCCTCACAGTGATCTGAAGCACATGACACCTAATTTTGCGAGATGACAAGAAACCTTTTTTTAGATTTCTCACCAGAACTACAGCCATGTACAACACAGCCTGTACGATATGTAGACGATAGCCAATCCAGGCGTGTCTGCTGGAGTCTGGTCACATGCATGGACGAACTGATCTTCCGTGTCTTGTAGGGATCGTCCAGGTACCAAGGTGGAGTATGTACTTCTATTAACTCACCCGACTTGCGGGGCCGGGGAGTGTGCCTATGGTCGGTTCTCAATTGTGGTCCCACATGTGTGTGCAAACGCAATATGACGCGCGTTCCATTTGGAGAGTGGCGTGCCAGACCGGCCGACCGTCTGGGGTGCGACGCGAACGCGACGGGTGTGCTGTATACTCCGTACATGTGTACCTCCATTTTCTTGAGGCTTTGCTCCATGGAGCAATCCATGGATACAAAATTAGTATATTGTACTATTTAAAAGTCGAGGGCGGGGCTTTTCCCGGACGGTAGGCGGGGCAGTTCCGCCTAGTCGGTTCGACAGAGATGCGAGAAGATGAGGGAGTAGGCTGCTGCAAACGTAGGGCTATGTGATTTGACAGTGATTTACTGTTGGACAGGTGGGGCCCGGTGATTTGACTTGCCATTATCATTTTAACTGCCGTGCTAGGACCGGCTTGAGTCTCCCGATTCCTGACCACCTCCATACAGGTGCCTCTCCCGATGCTCCACCATGTAGAGGCTGGCTCTTGCTTGAGAGCCCACTCCTCCACTTTTTCCTTGCCTCTTTCCCCCACATATGCAAAAATGCCATGTAAAGCGGGCTTATAGCCCACTATTTGTACTTGATCCTACAGGTGCTAAGCCTGCCACATAGGCATAAAGTCTGATGTGGCAAGTTAATTAAGAAGAGAGAGACTAGTTTGGTGACCCTAGGAAGAAACGGTGCTAAGCGCGTGTACCTAGATGAAGCAAACTTAGCAACAAAAAAGTAAGCACCTATGCATTGGGGACTTGAGTTGCTAAGCCATTTAATGCCCATAGCACCTCATCTAAGCACCATTTCATTGGAAGAGGTCACTCCTTGGCAAATGCAATAAATACTACGAAGAAAGAGATAGAGAGAAGTAAACAAAAAATACTCTTATAGCCAACCTTATAGGTAACCTTGTTGTATGAGTGACTAAGTGATGACTATGTATGACATGCCAACATCAGATAGCCTAACGCACCGTGTTAAATCTCCAAGGGCACGACCGCGCGAGTGAGGCGACGGTCGTGGTAGGCGCGACCATGATACGGGCTGCTGGCAGCCCTTGGATCTGAGATCGAATGGTCGCATGCTAAGTTGCTGAAAATTTGCAGAATAACCCTCCAGGATAGGATATTCACCCATAGGTCTAGAATCACGCCATGCAACCATTCGATCTCAGATCCAAGGGCTCTCAAAAGCCCGTATCATGGGAGAATGGAAAGCTTCGTATCACCTGTAATTTTCCCGACGCTTGACATGACATCGAAAGCCATTTAATTGCGTCGAGTAGACATGACATCTAATTGTGCCCCCATAGTACTGTGCATGAATCCATTTATCCACCAGGCAAGCCACTACCCTCCCATTTGCACGCCCCCCCCCCACTCGACATTTTTACAATCGATAAACCGATCCTAGTCGTCCCGTCCTTTCACATTACGGTGGTTCCACTAATCCTAACCCTCCTCCCAATTCCATGGCGTCCCAAATCTCATTGATCGGCGGTGAGTACAAGGTCAGAACCATCACCGGCGATGAGTTCCACGTCATCTACACTCGTTCTTGCGCAACGGTGAAAGAATGCCTTGCTCGCTGGGTCGATGGGCTAGATGTTGAGTACACCACAGTCCTAGGAAGCGAGAAGAAACTAAAGGAGGCAGAGAAGAAGAAGCCCACCGTGATCCAGGTTTGCGTGCATGACTTATGCTTGGTCTACCACATATGCCATGCCGACGTTGAGTGCGAGGAATTTAAGAACTTCCTCAAGGGCGGTCGAGTCAAATTTGTTACTGTAGACTTTAGGAACGACAAGGAAATCCTGGGTCGGATAGGCCTCGTTATAGGTGACCCCTTTGACCTCCAGAAGGAAGGGCTGGTGCCCTCCCTTGATCAGCCTTCAATGCTGACCCTGGGAGGAGCCATGGTTCATCCTTCGTACGGTAAACTAGAGAAACCTCCGTACACGTTTCATCGTCATGCATGGCAGTGGAATGTACTAGATATAGACCACATCCACTACGCTGCAATGGATGGCTACCTTTGTTTCAATATCTACAAGGGTTGGATGAAGAGCAAGAGGCAAGTGTGCGGTTTAAGAAAAGAAGTATTGCCCAAGAGGAAGAGGGACAAGGACAAAGTCGAGGACGTGGACGAGGACTCCGAGTAAGGTGGCAGTGTCATTGCTCATGGTGGTTCTAATGCAGTGTCTATCAGATTAGTTGCTTAGTTTAATTTCTAGTGTGCTTAGTTTTATTTGAGGGGTGTGTTGTGCTGAGCCCCCAGTAGAACTATGTTATGTTTCTTCTCGTTATATTTTGTACATTTCATCTTTTAGTTGGTATAGTACTACAACTCGTTTCTTCACATTATATACGTACAATATATATGGCCAACATCATATAGCCAGCAGTTTAGTTGTCAAAGAATTTCGGGGTGCTTAGTTTTGTCAAAGAATTCCAGGGTGCTTAGTTTTATTTGAGGGGTGTGTTGTGCTGGACACCATTAACTTATCATTGTGAGAATCGGCTTATTTTTGTCATGTAACATGGTCAACGGGGTTTGACGTGAAAATAACAATGTCTAATGGCATTTCTGAGCAAACATCTAACTTAACGATGGCATTTTTTAGATATCTAATTGCATTTTTGAGCAGGCATCTCACGGATCGATGGCATTTTTTGAGTAGTTGTAACTTCTAATGGAAAAACTGAGTAGTGATACACAACTAGTGGCATAAATAATAAGAACCAAAGAATTAAATAGGGCTAATTTCTTTATTTCTTTATTTCTTTATACCTTTGTGTGCGAAACAATATACGCTGCCTCCCGCCAGATTTTCCTTACAGAGGCAACATGGAACTATATGAGTGCCCTGTTAAATTTTGGGATTATTCCGGGTTCGTTTGGCCTTTTTATACATTAATTGAGTTTCTGGTCATTTAATGTGCATAATTCAAATTTGAACTACAAACAAATGCTCCCGTGCACCAAAGTTGACTGAAAAAATCACATGTGTGTCCTCGGGTGAATTTCTAGGTCCCATGCAAGAAATGGGAATGAAATTCAAACATCTGGGCATCGTGGTTCGGCCGAGAACATTGAGAAGCTTGGTTTTAAAATTCTTGTAAATCCAAAACATGCCTGAAAATCATGAAACTTGGCGTGGTGTCATGTCATGGTACTACCATGCTGTGGTAAAAAAATTGCAGAATAGGAACAAGTTTTGGTATAAGTTTCTTGCAAACCGGAGCTTCTCTCAAGAAGGCTCGTGGTTCTGAGAGGGAACGTGTCACCTTTGTGTGCATAATTCAAATTTTAAATACAAGCACATGCTCTAGTGCACCAAAGCTGGTTGAAAAATCACATGTGTGTCCTCGGGTAAATTTCTAGGGCCCTTGCCAGAAATGGGAATGAAATTCAAACATCTGGGCGTCATGGCTCGGCTGGAATCATTGAGAAACTTGGTTTTTTAATTCCTGTAAATCCAAAACACGCATGAAAATCATGAAACTTGGCTTGGTGCCATGACATGGCACCAACATGCTGTGGTAATTTTGATGTCCGATTTGCGAAGGCGCACACATTAACAATCAACAAAGTCATTTTGGAACAAGTGCTGTCACGTTACAATCGGAAACACAAGTATTATTGAAACCATGGGCGTTCTATTTACCATTAGCTAGGAGGCGCCGTGCAGGGTAGCTATTTGAGTACGGGAGGCGTGCGATCAGACCCCTGCGCGTGCTTATCGGGAGGAGAGCCCTTTGACCTCCATCTGCCGTCCACCTCTCTCCCAAGGTCTCCATTAATGGCGCCCGAGCCTCTGTTTAATGGCGTGGCAATGTCTCACTCGACTGAGATTTCAGAGATAAAAAAGGAAATCTGAAAAGAAAATTTTGCACGGATCTTGATGTAAGATCCGACGGACATATATAGCATCTACTGCGACTTATAGCAAGACTGATGAATATATATAAGGACGACGCGAGTGGATAATAATTGTCTTACATAATTAGGAAGATAATTAAAAAATCCACATGCGGCTACGCCCGAAATACACAAGGGCAAAAGAAGAAGGAAGACGCATACAACGATCTGGCTCGCCGATCTCTACTTTCTTTATGCGCTACAGGTCGCGGAGACTAGTTCTCGCGGCGGGCGATGATCTCTTTCATCAGTTTTATGTCCTTAATACGCTGCTTGGCAGCATCCATGGATTCCTCCACCAGCCTGTTATGCTCGATACGGAGCATGGCATTCTCATCCATAAGTTTCTTGATGATGACGCCCGTCCTCTGCAACACGGTAGCGGTCTCCTCCTCCTCCTGCTTCGCCCTTCCGGCGATCTTCGCCCTCAGCAGGTCGCGCTCGCCCCGGAGCTTCGCATTGCCCTCCCCCAGTTGCCGGATGACGCCGGTAGCCTCGTCCTGCATCCTCGCCCAGCCGGAGATCTGATCCATCTGGCTATGGACTATCGCATGCATGTGCCTATAAGAGTCCTCGCCTGCCCGCGAGAAATTTTCCCAGGCCGCCGCGGCACGGCGGGACCTCCCTACTGCTTCGGCGGTGCGGCGGGACATCTCTGCTGCTTCCGTGGCGTGGCCGGACCAGTCTGCTACATCGACGGCGTGGCAGGACCTCCGTGCTGCTTCGGCGGTGCGGCGGGACCTCTGTGCAGCTACTGCTGCACGGCTGGACATGTCGGCTGCTTTCGCGGCGAGGCGGGACATCTCTCGTGCTTCCTCTTCCATGCTCACCTCTCCCTGGTGGAAATCTCTCGACCCAGAACTCACGCCGGCTATGGCTTGATTGTTTTTTGTGGATGAGGAGTTGAGGAGGAATGTGCAGTCATCTTAGCATAGTAGTATTTATAACCGAGTACTACTAATACGCTCCTAAGTGGGAAACCGTTTAGGTTGTGATCGGTGTGAATAGGTTTGCAATTAAATATAGCATGGTAGTAGTAGTAATTTGGAATGTGATGAGACGTGCTCAAAATTTATTGATGGTTCTAGTTTCGAAGTGCGGCACTATTCTCGGATGGCGTAACGTCGGCACATTTGCTCGGCCGTGGTGTAGCATATGCCATGGTACTAGTTCTTTTTCTACTGCTGTGTACGTGCAAAAACTGGCACCGTCAGATACATATCTTATGCTTAGCATTCGACAGGAATAGCCTCGTGGCGAGCTATAGACTAGTCTTTTTTCAAACGCATTACACCTATCTCTCGGGACTTCTCGCACGCACCATCACTGCTCCCTAGGTTGATGCCACCCACATACAGTTGTACTCTGAGAAGAGGTGCACGCACGCACTCGTCCTCTCTCACACACGCATCTGTAGCTACGAATTGTAGTGTTCTCAACCATCTGATTGGCTCTATCATAGGTTTCACGTTGCGCCTTGGCCTTGAGATTGAGATGTTTTAAACGCGGAGGCTAAGATGGAGGTGCGAGGTTTTGTTTAATGTGCGGGCCGCACACGGCGCCAACACGACACGAGCTTCGTCTGCCTGGTGCGCATGCAGTCAGGTGAGTTGTCCAAGTATAGACACAACCAGGCCCTCATTGGTATCAGCGCCTCGACTTTGGCTGGTCATAGTGGAGAGTAACATAGACCAGTTACTAGTCTATGTTACTAGTACCTTCATAGTGGGTAGTGTCATATAGTATATGCATAGTTTTGCTGCATGGCGCAATCCATCGATACTACTACTGTACAAATGTATACATTTTTTAAAAGGCTAGAGGGCGGGGCAGTCTAGCTTGGTCCTTTTCACGAGAGGTGAGGGCCTTTGTGATTTGACGGCTCATTACTGCTGGAAGGCGGGGCCTTGTGATTTGACTGCTCGTATAAATGTGCCGACGACCTGAGGAGGAGCAAAGAACCGTGCGGTATTCTCAAGTTTTCCACTGGAGTACGACGGACGAGCACGAAACATAGCAGCCCAGTGCCATATCCTCTACTCTCTACTCTTATTATATATTACTAGCAAGAGGCATTGCTCAATTGGCGATAAAGAACTAGTCATCTCATTTTTAGCATTGTTCTATTCATGCCTCGCAGAGAAGGTGACACGTGCGGGGAAACACCCGAAGCAAAATAAGAAACACAGGAGCAAAAGAAGAAGGAGGATTATCACCCCCAAAAAAGAAGGAAGACGCACACACAAGTCTAGGGCGCTGCTCTCACTACATGAAGGGTTGCTGGCCGCGGGGTCGTAACTGCTTCTTCATCGCCTCCACGACCTCCATCTCCTTGCACGTCTCCTCCGCCATCTTCATCATTGTGTCCATGACGCGGGATTTCTTGAGCGAGCCTTCATCATCTATTCCACGGCCGCATTACGTACCTTGTTTGTTCCATGACGAGGGCCCGCAACATCTTCATCGAGGAACTACTATTCTCATGCAGCTTCTTCCAGCCAGCGTTCTCCTCCTTCAGCAGGTCAAGCTCGTGGCAGAGCTTCGCCTTGTCCTCCTGAAGTTGTAGGATTTCGCCGGTCGCCTTCTTCTCCGAGGCAATGCTCTTCTTCAGCAGCATCACCAAGCCGGTGGTCAACTCCCCCTGCTCATTGTGCTCAGCGAGCATGTCGTCGAGGCTCTCCTTCAGCAGCTCCACCAAGCCATGGATGAACTCCTTCTGCTTATTGAGGTGCTTATTGAGCTGATCGGGCATGCCGTCGAGGGATAACGACTCCAGTGCTGCCAGCTCGGGATGTTCGCCTCCGCGTCTAGGGCGCTCCACGGAGCCATCGCCTGCCCGTGAGAGATCTTTTGAGGTCTCTGCGTGGCGGCGTGCCCTCTCTTTTTCCGCAGCCTTGGTTGCCGCTCCCTTGTTACGAGTAGTTCTCGACCTAGAGCTCTGCACACCGGCCATGGCAAGGACGGACGAAGAAGGAGGACTTATGAGGAGGAAGGTAGAGTAATTTTCGGTTAGGTAGTTCCCCTTTTTATAACCCAAGTACTAGCACTAGTACTAAAACCTGCATAGTGGGAACACGTTCAGGTTTGGTACGTACTGGTAGGTGTGAGCAGGCTTGCACTTAATTGTAGCACTAGTACTTTGGAATGTGATGGGAACAAGGTAAAGATTAATTGATGGTTTTGGTTTCGAGGCCCGAAACGGCTCCCGATGAGTTTAGTGGAACATAAATTTCAAGTAGACTACACTACTCAGATACGTAAATATTATGTTACTGTCAAAAATTGGCACAAAATACGAAGGAGACCAATGGAAGTACTACTAGAAACCCATGATTTAACTAATCGCATGCGCGCAGTGGAGTAGTAATGTCTTTCTTCCGCCCTCACGTCCACTCAATTTGCATGCGCTGTATTAATTGACCATCAATGAAGTGAAGGACTTTACACGCGTCGAATTATCACATGGGGTGGATCTTGGTACAAAATTGCGTCCGCCCGTGTACCTGCATGTGCCTGCGAGGGAATGAGTGCGTGCGTGGCGTGCGTGCTCATCTTCGCTTCGTGCATGTACCGCCAGTGCGGCTCAGGGAGGACGAGTACATTCTTCTGGAACCAGCAGCACGTCACTGTGATCAATCCACACAAGGATGTCGCGACAACACCTCCACATGTGCCACGTGGCTTCATGAACTGTAAGAGAGACACTGTGTAGCATGCCATTGTGTTTTGCACATACTCGAAGTACTAGTAAGGTACACGTGCATTGCACGCGTCAGATTTTGCAACCAAATTACGAATAAATACCACACTGTAGCATGTAAGCTCTAAGTCATATATGCCTGATGTAGACCTTCCTTTAATTCTTATAGTTCATCTCACTCAAAATCAATTAGTTTTTATAAAAAACCTTGGGCCTCTTTGATTCGTAGGATTTCCAAAATGCGGGAATAGGAAGAACAAGGGATTAGAGTGGAATGTCGTCTTGAATCCTACAGGATGGTACGAGTGTTTGATTGTGCATAGGAAAAATGCGGAATTCTTTCAAAGAGGTTTGAGTGGATGGGATGTTTCCTATGAAATCTAGTGCAAATGAATCATATGGAAAAATTCCTATGGTTTACAATCCTACGAATCAAACTACCAAGATAGAAAAAATTCCTAAGGATTAGAATCCTCCAAAATTCCTTCGAGAATCCTTTGAATCAAAGAAGCCCTTAATCTTCTTTTATGATTCATGGAATTGTGCGTTGTAAAGCATAAAGTAAAAACAAATAATGGCAATTCAACTAGAAAAAAAGTTTGGGTAGTTATGATACGGAAGATTCTAGAACAAAGGAGAACCACTATTGTTTTGAGATTTGTGCATGATGCTTAAGTTCAACCATGGAGTCTGCTAGACTGTACATGTGGCAAAATCCGGTGGGGGGCTAGAAGATGGTGCGAGGGGCCGAGTGGAGGGAGACTATGAAGGAGTGCACAACTGCGAGATCGATATTTAGAGAGAGGGGGTGAGAACGTGCGCTGTTGCGCGCAGTGGCGGAGCCATGACAAATGTCCCATGAGCTAGGGGGCCAAGCATTGCTAATCCTTTACGAGGAGGGCCAATTCATCAACTTAATCCATTTTTACCAGCAATTGTCTAATGATCACATTCATATTAGCCTCGATATATAGTGATGTTAGAGGGCAGGGCCCTTGCTGCCCCCTGTCTTCGCCATTGTGCGCGCGTCTGAGAGATGAAGCGGAAGGCATGGATGATGAGAGGGGGCATTGGATATATAATTAATGTGGGTGTATTAGCTATATCTGTAATCCTATATAGAGAGGTATAGATTGATCGATGTCGACGTGAGAAAGAGGGTGAGACCTCACTAGATATATAGATTGATCAGTTTATGTGGAAAACTATGAAAGACCTCACTAGATATACACACACACACACACACACATAGAGGAACATCGATCGTTGCACATGCACATGAGAGATAAAGAATGCCCGATATGATGGAGAGGGGGATGTGTGTGTGTGTGCCTTTATGGGAGACCGACCTGAAGAAAAAGATTGCATGTGTGCGATGGATAATGCCGACTGGTAGTGTGTGTGCATGCATGCACGAGAGAAAGTTAGTGGTACAATTATAAAGAGAAGACCAATGTGTGGGTGTAAAAGACTAGGTGAGGTCATAATCAATGTAAAGTTGAATTCAAATATTTGAATAAGAGATCATGATGTTTGAAACCCATGCATGCATGAATATAATGGAGATCTGCGCGGTGTGGTTTGGAAACGAGCATATTGCAATGTATACACATTGAACAAGGTCAGATTGGTTTGAATTCTAGATACCGATGGCAGACATCGTTTGGCCACATTGCATCCGTGCATGGACACACTATTCTAATTGGAGATGATGGGTCGCTTTCGCATCACATATCTATATCTATACCCCTATACCCCTATATATATATATTATATTTTATATTTCTTATATAGTGTGCAGATAACTTTAACTTTGAAAGATGGTCGTTGGATGAGGCCAATCCGATGGTGGAGAGCTGGCAAATTTGAGCACTACTGGCCGTTGGATATCATCTAGATTCCACCAGATTTTGCCACATGTACAATCTAGAAGACTCTATGGTTGAACTTAAGCATAATGCACAAACCTCAAAACACAAGCACTTCTTCTTTGTTCTAGAATCTTCCGTATCAGAATTGCCCAAATGTTTTTCTACATGATTTGTTTTTACTTTATGCCTTACAACGCACAATTCCATGAATCTTAAAATAGATTAGCTTTCTTATAAAAACTACATGATTTTGAATGAAATGAACTATAAGAATTAAACGAACATATACATCATGCATATATGACTCAAAGCTTACATGCTATAATGTGGTATTTATTCATAATTTGGTTGCCAAATCTCATGCGTGCAATGCACGTGTACCTCACTAGTCTAAATGGTGTCTGTGTGTGTGTTGTGCGTGTCAAACACATTGTACGTAGTATATCATACTTGTCTAAATTGTCTTTTTTTTGGTACACATTAAGCTTGTTCTCCCGAAATTTCAAGTCGCGCCTTGTTATGCCAAAATTTCAAGCTAGCATCTCTGTCTATCGTGCTACAAAACTCCCTCCTCTTCAACCCACGCCTTGTTAGCCCGAAATATTTATGATATATCTTTGTCTCGTTGTGCTCCGACAACTCCCTCCATCTCAACCCGCGCCTTGCTATTCCAAAATTACAACGCGCGCGAAAACTCCCACCTCCTGCGAAATCCCGACACGCGAAATGCCCATGATACCCCTGAACCGAAAGAACCGCCTCAAATCGGTGGGGGTACTTTTGTAACTTACCCCACATTTCGGGCAAGCGCATCCCTAAGCCATGGTTCCCCACTCCCATCCCATCCGCCCACCCATTCGTACACCGAGGCCGGCAAAACCCGCGAAGCCCCAGACCCTCCTCCATCCGCCACCCAGCCGGAGCCTCTTCCCCGACGACGTCATCCACAACAACACCTCGATGTTCCTCATCCACCGTACCGGTTGAGGATCCGTCGTCGATCTGGTCGTCCCGCCGGTTCAGCCACCCCGTCCTCCACCTCCAAGGAGTTGCCCCGACATTCCCCTCGTCTTTCGCGCCACCTCCATTCCCACACCGCCGTCTTCACCTGCACCACCAGAAGAGCATCATCATCACCGTTTCCTCGAATGAAGCTACGGCCCAATCAGCGCCACCAAAGAGGTTGTACACTAATCGCCGCATTTTCTTCTTGATTTGATCTCACGGTGCTGCCGGCGCTCGGTCCCGAGCCGACACGGCACGGCTCCATCCATGGCGGCGTCGCCGGCCACTTCCTCCACGGCGTCGCTCCCTCGGCAGCGACGTCCACATCAGTAGGAGCTGCTACTGCTTTAGCTCTCGCTCACGCTGCTGCTCTGCTCTTGCTCTCGGTCCCCTGCCTGGTCTGCTCTTGCTCGCGCTACTGCTCTCGCTCTTGCTCTTGCTTGTGATGCTGCTTCGATTTAGCTACACTTCAGTTGACTGAATCGACTTTTGGGTCAGTCGATTTTCAGGGGGTGGGGGGCTCACCGGAGTTAAGGAAGAACCAGCCGCAGCGGGGAGGGGGCTCGTCGGAGAGGTACCCCACTATCTATCCTAGGGTTCAGGGTGGGGGTTGTGGTCACCGGCGGTCGTGGGGCGGTGGTGTGGGGATCGCCGGAGAAAAAGCTCGGCACGGGGGGCCTACAGGGATGGTCGGGGCGGCGGCGGACCGGCGGTGGGGAGTGTTTTCGGGGCGGGCGCGGTGGCGCACCGCCGGCCGCAGGCGGCAGGGGGCGGCTGTTTGGCCGGTGGTGGCTGGCAGCTCAGGGGGGTGGAGGTTGAAGATGAACTGCAGGCCCTTGATTTCGTATCCAACGGCTGCAAAATCGAGTGACCAGAGATGAAAAAGTCAGTCGACTGACTTGTAGCCTCACCTCTAGTGCGTTCAGTTTTGATAGTAAAATTCAGTTTCGACAACAAAATTCAGTTTTGATAGCTAAGTTCAGTTTCGACAGTTAAATTCAGTTTCGACAGTTAAGTTCAGAGATGAGCGTCTGATGTATACATTTAGCACTTTGTGGTTATGTATTTTACGTCATCTATTGGAGATTCTATTAGAATTCCACTCAGGTTAACGTTGTCTCTCTTGTCCTACTTCAGCCTCGGCATTGTACAACTCACCGGAGCTACTCCAACGACGAAACCCTCCATCACAGTGGAGCAGTACCTCGGGCTCCATCTCCAGACGCCTAAGATCTTCTTCCCCTCCTCCGACAGCCAAGTCAGCCGAAGCATCCTCACCGTCCAACCCAATCACGTGGAGATCGACATGGCTTCGCCAAAGAGGTTGTACACTTCTTGTGGTTTGACTTAATCTCACCATGCTTCTTTGCATCATGTGATCTTCCAATTCTTGTGAACCAAACACCCAGATTGGCAGAAATCCTGTGTTTTTAAATTCTCTATTTTGCACGTGTATTCCTATCCTATTCATGTCTATTTCCTATCCCTGCATTGTTAGAATCCTCAAATTCAAACAAGCCCTTACACAATTACTTCTGTTACAGATATGTGTCAAAGAAAACCTTGTGTGGTTTGTCCTGCTCCTGCGGTGCTGTGTTCCACCCCAGCTCAGCTGCTCCAACGACGGAAGGGTTCACCACAGCAGGGATCCGCTCTCCAGACTGTCTTTCGCCACCTCAGATCTTCTTCCCCGCCGCCAGCAGCCACGAAAACTGCATTACCATCATCAACTGAGCAGATGAGCTTGAGGACTACACGGGTCCGCAAGAGAGGTCACACTCTTCCGTGTCTGCTTATGTTATGCATCGCTTAATATGATGACATGATACTTTATCGTCGTGTTCACCTATTAGACTCCGACTCGGGTGCAAACTTATGCTGAAATTGAGTTTTTAAATGGTTGTGGGGTACATATTGGGGCAGCAATCAGTACTATCTGTCTACTATCTGGTTAATCTCGGGTGTCTACTATGAGTTTCATGTTGGGTGCAAACAAACATTAAAGGAGCCATTATCTGTATTTTTTAATTAAAGATATTATCTGCCTGCTATCATTTGTTTTGGGTCTATCCACAGTTTGCTACCATCACTCTGGATCTGTACATGCACTCCTTACATAATCTCACTATCTTTTATTCCTATGTGTCGGGTGGTAGGTGCGACATATGCCAACGGGTGGCTTATCATTGTGGGAGCCAGTAAGACATCGCCGGTGCCTGGAAACGGGATAAGGCGAAGACATGCACGCCGGCGGATCTTACCTAGGTCCGGGGCTCTCTGTGGAGATAACACCCCTAGTCCTGCTCTGCGGGGTCTCCGCATGATCACTAGATCAGTACAGGTAGCTACAAGTGCTCCTTGAGCTGTTTGGCTAGAGGAAGAAGAAAGGCAAGGCTAGCTCTCCTTTTCTCTCTATGTGGTGTGTGAAACTCTATGAGATCAACCCTTTGCATGGGTGTCCCGGGGGGCTTATATAGGCCTACCCCCCAGGGGTACAATGGTAATCCGGCTGGGCACGGGTCCCAGCCGTCAGTGTCTATGCTCGCCGGCTTCTTCGCCAGCCATTGGGGCCCGCCGACTGGTGTGTCCCTCCGGCTGCCGGCCTCTTGGCCGACAGGACGGCCCCATCGCTTGGGGGCCTTGTCGGCGGCTGGTTACTGTTGCCTCGCCTCTGATGACGAGGGCTTTGTCGAGGTAAGCGTGGCTACAGTGCCGCCGCCTTGCGGGCTCTCATTGTAGCCTCACCTCGTCTTGTCTCCTTAATGAGGCACATGTTTCGAGGGAGGGAGGTAGCCGGCTATTGGGAGCTGGCTACGCCCCTGGCCGACTAGGCGAGGCCGGGCCGCCTTCGAGTGTCTCTCTGGCTAAAGGGGCCCGCCGCCCGTGGGCCGTACTGGCGCCTATCGTGGGTGACATCGAGGTCAACATGGCTACAGTGCCGCGCCGGACGGGTGATGGCTGGCCCGTACGGCGCCCTGTGGCCATGCCTGCTTCGGGATTCGGGGGTAGTGGGCTGTACTGCGGCCACGCCCCATCTTATCACCGTTATGTGGATGCAGTATTTGTGGGTGCAGTCTTGGCCGGCTTCTGGGAGTCGGCTTTCTTCATGGCCGGCTTCTGGGAGTCGGTCCTCTTGGGGTCGGCTTCCTGGTGTCGACCATCTCGTAGCTTTCTTGGGGAGGGTTTCTGAGGCCGGGTCGCCTTCTGGCAGTCGGCCCTGGGGATAGTCGGCTGGGGGAAGGCGGCCCTGTGCTCTGTATGCTTGAGGGCCCGAATGGCCTGATAATTTTTCGAAGAGCCAGGTGGAGTCGGTTAGGCTACCCGTGGCCTTTTACTCCGTCAGTAGTCCCCGAAGCTGGTTGGGCTTCGAGGCTGAGAGGAGGTCGAGAAGCTCGGTCAGCTTCTTATCTCGACGAGCCAGCAGCTAGGAGCTGGCTTCGGTTCGGCGCGCCGTCTTGGCGAAATTTCTAAAGTCGGAAGGCGGGAGTCTGTTGGCACGTGCGCCGGGCCGTGGGCCAGCCGCTCACCGCCTGCGAACCACGTGGCATCCTCCGGCTGAAAAAATCCTGCCAACCCACGCGCGCGACAAGACGTCGCCGCAGGCCTGGGGCCCACCACTCCTACGTCTAGGCCCAGGCGCGGATCCTCTGTGGCCCAGAGCTGTCCGCACGTCTTCCGGCGACGGTTTCCGCATGCCGTTAGGGCGCAATAATCGCGGGACGTGGGGGTGTGGGCGCAGTTAATCCGACGTTCCTCCCCACGCCTCGCCTCCTCGGCTTTGTCGCACGAGGCTATAAGTAGGGGGAGGAGGGGAAGCGGCAGACACTCGCATGCTCCTCTCCTCTCCGCCATCTTCTTCCTCCTGCTTTCCCTCGCAGCAGCGCCTCGCCGCCGCGCCGTCCCACTAATCTTCACTCCGCCCCGCAGCTTCACCGCCGCAAGGCCGTGCTTTCTCCGCCGCCGCACCCTTCCTCGTTAGCTTCTCGCCACCATGCAGTACGGCGGGGACTGGGACGGCTCCAACATCCATATGGGCCACATCGACTTCCTCCGCAAGACGCGGCGGTTGCCCGGCAAGGACCAGGTGCGGGTCCGCCTTGCGCCAGAGGAGGAGATCATGCCGGCGCCGGAGGAAGGCGAGCGGGTAATCTTCCGCTCGCATTTCCTGCGCGGCCTCGACTTGCCGGCGAGCACCTTCTTCCGCTCCTTCCTCGACTTCTATCTACTCCAGCCGCACCACCTCACTCCGAACATGGTCGTGCTGCTGTCCGCCTTCGTCACCCTGTGCGAAGGCTTTCTTGGCGTTCTCCCCACCCTCGAGCTTTGGGGGGAGTTCTTCCAATCTAAGCTCGGCACCCGCATGCAGGGCGTGCCGGCTCAGAGCGGCGCCTTCATCGCGATGCGGAGGCCGGCGGCCGACAACCCCTTCCCTGTCATCACACTGATCCAGTCGGTGAAGGTCTGGCAGAAGTCGTATTTCTACGTGAGGAACGTCGCCCCGCAAGGCGACTACGTCAACTTGCCGGCTTACGTAGCCGGCCCGCCGACTGGGAGGCGGCCCCAGTGGTCCTATCGAGCCGTGACGCTGTTGCAGGCTGGAGCCGCGGCCGTCGCCCGACTCCGGGTGATGATCCAGTCGGAGGGCCTGACTGGGTCCGACTTGCTGGCCGCCTTCGTCGCGCGCCGGGTGCTTCCGCTTCAAAGCCGCCCTCACCTGATCTGTCAGATGAGCGGCCAACTCGATCCGAGTCGGATGTGCACCAAGGATATGCCGCACGACGAGGTGGCTCATATGGTAAATTATCTTGTGAACTGCAAGCTCTCCGCAAAGTGGCGGTTTGGTAGGGAGCCATACTCCCGTGCGCATCCTCCACCTACGGTATGCTCTCTCTATCCTTTCTTCTCTTAGTTTTGTCGCCGAGTTTCTCTTGGCCGACTCTGACCAGTCGGCACGTCTTGGCAGAGCCCTCTCCTTCGACCTGCAGCCGAGTCGGGGGCGGATCGCCGATTTCTTCCCGACCGGGCAGAGCATGACTTGGAGGACCACGACTTGGGGGAGGCTGCCATGGACGACAATACCGAGGCGGGAGGCGGCGAAGCCGGCGGCGAAGCACGCGGCTCCGGGCTTGGAGTCAGCTTCGATGACTGGCCGGATGACGACGAGGCGGAGATCGTCCCACACCGCCAGCCAGCGTCCGGCCATGGCGCGGGTTCCTCCGCCGCGCCGCCTGCTCGGGGCGGCGGGCAGAAGCGTCGGGCCGCGTCGGGCTTGTTCAGCAGTCGGCCGAAGAAGTCCAAGGGCGGGGCGGCAACCAGGAGGGATGAAGCGGCCGTGAAGGCGGCCCGCTTTCGCAAGGTGGTGAAGCAGCCGCAGACGGTGTCAGCGTAAGTGTATATTCTTTTGCATACTCTTTCTTCTTTTCTTGTTGATTTCTGAATCCTTGTTCTTTCTCAAAAATCAGGGCTCCGCTTTCTCTTGAGCGGGTTGCTGCCGCCTCCGTGGCTGGATCGCCGGGAGGGTCCGGGAGCGTCCGCCGTGTGGACCCCTGCGCCGAGCTTCAGGCGGCGACGGAGCGAAATGCGCGGGAGGCGCAGGAGGAGCGGGAGGCGGAGGAGTTGAGGGCGGCTGCCGCCAAGGCGGCACAGGAGGAGGAGGAGTCGGCGAAGGCGCGTGCCGACGCGGCGGCCAAGGCCCAGGCGAAGGCTGTGGCCGCGGCTACGGCGGAGGGGGCCTTGCTTGTCACCCCTCTGCGTGTCGCAGCGCCCGAGGTCCCGGAGCCCCCGCTAGAGGAAGCCGGCGGTGACCTGCCGGGGCTGGAGAGGGAGGACGACGTCGTCGTCCCGGAGTGGGAGGCGGCACCGGCCTCGCCGACTGGGGCGGCTCAAGGCAGCTGGCCTAACGCGCCGCCTGCACAACCGGCTGGGGGCGAGCCGGCCGTGAGGACGGACCTGGTGGTCCAGTCGCCGTCGCGCCATTGCGCGGGGAAGGCCACCTCGGACCCGCAGAAGGCCGCGGGCTCCGGCTCGTCGGCCCAGGACGTGGAGGCGGCCAGCGTCAGCTCGGGGTGGACGCTGGGTGGAGGGACGGCCGTGGTGAATGTGGCTGCGCAGGAAGTCCGGAACCGGCTTAAATCCCAGGCCGCGGTGCTGAGGAAATACAATGACGAGTTCCTCGCGACGCGAGCGGCCATTCGGGTAAGTCTTCCTGTTTTTCTTTTTGACCTTGGTTTCTTCCGTGGGGGCGCGTCAGCGCACCCACTGGGTGTAGTCCCCGAGTTCCGAGTCGGCTGCTGAGCAGGCGGCTTGGAACTTCTTAGCGGGCTTTGTTTGCTATCTTGTTCTTATTCGCTTCTTTGCCCGACTTCCAGGACTACCACAACCTCCGCGCGGCTGCCTTCAACTACCAGGCTCGGGAGCTGACCCAGAAGAATGCTGATCTATTTGAGAGCCGGGGTAAGTGCTTCATCTTTTATCTCATGTGGGGGCGCGTCAGCGCACCCACTGGGTGTAGTCCCCGAGATTCGGGGCCACTGCTGAGCAGTCGGGTCGGATCTTTCTTGACGACTTCTTCCTTATTGCTTCTTTCTTCTCTGCCATGCCTGCAGCGGCTAACGCCAAACTGAGGGAGCAGCTAGGTGGGACTCAGGCCGCCCTTCGTGCTAAGGAAGCCGAGTTTGACGCCTTGGCCCAGGAGCGTGACCGTCTGGCTAAGAGGCTGGCCGACCAGGAGGAGAGCCATAAGGCGGCCCTGAAGGTGGTGCAGGACAGCGAGGCCGCCCTCCAAGCTGAATATGAGACAGAGGCGGCAAGCTGGGCCGAGGCGAGGCAGTCGTTGATCAACGGCTACGGCCAGATCGAAGACTTGGTTGACGGTAGGCCGCCCTCTTCTTCGTCCCTTGCTTGCCGCTTGCCGTTTGGTTCATTTTCTGACTTGGTGTTTTTCTCTTCTTTCTCTTTCTTTCTTGCGCAGAGTACTTCCCTGGCTACTCTACTGCCGCCAACCAGGTCGTCGAGGCCCACCGCGAGGCACAAAGGCAGGCTGGCGCCGAGATCGCGCCGAACGCTCGCCGGTCGCTGGAGGAACAGCTCTTGGCGATTCAAGCCCGCCTCCAGCCGGCTCACCGCATGCTCCGCCGACTTCAGCGTGTTGGGGCGCAGGTGCTGGCCGCTCTCTGGCCTGGTGAGGTGATTCCCCGCACCCCCAGTCGGACTGCCGACTGGCTGGAGGTGGCGGCCGGCCGCTTCGAGGCCTGGAAGGCTTCTGCGGCTCGGTCCGGCGCCAGGCGGGCGCTGGAGTTCGTCAAGGCCTGGTATCCCGAGCTGAGTTTGGACCAGCTGGCCACCTGGCGGCAGGAGGCCGACACGGAGCTGGAGCCGGTGCGGCCGGCTATCATCCAGCGAGCCTCGGCGATCGCCGACTACACCGACACCAGCGCCTTTGCTCCTGAGGTGGACGACAACGGCGTTGCCCAGCCGGAGGAGTGGTTCGGGCTGAACCCGGCAGATGGCGAGGAGGAGGAGGAGGGTGAAGACGCCGCGCCAGATGGTGGAGCGGCCGGTCAGCCTCAGCTTGACCGTGCCTCCAGCAACAAGGCACGTGCGAGCGCACCGCCTGCAGCCGGCGATGATCAAGCCGAGACTCGCCAGCCGGCCACTCCTCCAGCCGGTGCCACCGTCTCCACCGACCAGCCTGGCTCCCCTGCTGCGCCCTTAGTCTAATTTGCTGCCTCTACTTTCCTGTTTTATTACTCTTGGAATAGTATTTTGTTAAGTTTGCACAATTCCATCCACTGGGGGTGTATTTGAACTATATTGCTGCCGGCCTGTTGAAGGCCTTATGTGTAAATATAATTATGCATGTGTTTGGCTTTCCCTTGTTCTTTGCTTTTCATCCTTCGGCTGTTTCCTTTGCCGCCCTCCCTTGGTTGCCGCCTTCCCAGCCGGACAGTTGCTCTGCAGTCTGTGGCTGGAGAAGTGCTTGGCCGGTTGGGAGGGCATGTACTCAAGCTTTGTTGGATTGTAGCGAAGTGACTGGGAAGCCGGCCAGCCGGCTGTTTTGTCAGCCAGTAGGCGTGGCTGGAGGCCGGCTTGCGTTATATAAGTTCGTTAGTCCTAAGCCGTTTTTCGTGTGGGCATCTTTTCTGCCTTTGGCTCTTGCCAGTCGGACAGTCGGTTCTTCGAGCTGCGACTTCCAACAAGAGAGGGCTCGGGTGCTGGCACACTACTTGTCTGACTTCAGGTAGAACTTTTTGTTGGAAATATGCCCTAGAGGCAATAATAAATGGTTATTATTATTGTTGTGAGGCGACAGATGCCACAAGGGCTTAGTGTGAGGGTAAGACTGCTGCTGATAGGCCCGGGAGTGGGTATGCGAGTAGCACGTGCTAGTTTACCCAGGTTCGGGGCTCTCCGGAGAGATAACACCCCTACTCCTGCATGTCTGAGTATCTGTAGTATATCTGGTACAGGATGCTCCTGGAGCTGTATCTCAGGTCGGTGCCATAGGCATCTGATCTGTATATGCATCGTAAGTGGTATCCAAGTGGCCGGCCATGCTCATGGCCGTAGCATGTGGGTGCTCATGCGTGAGTGTGAGAGTGAGTCCATCCCCTTGGATGGATGGATGGATGGCTATATATAGTGTGGACCTAGCTTACTATCTAAGCTACGTGGTGGTATGGGAGCAAGGCATGGTGCATGTCATGCTTGTCCCCTGGGTCACTTCATAAATAGTGCCAGGGGACAAGTGACACTATACATGATGGCTGGGGTGACACGTGAATAGTGCTCGGGTACGACCGTCTCGTCGGTGTCGAGTCGGGCTGAAGCCGGCAGCCGGCTAGTTGGTGCAGTCGGACGGGGAGCCGGCAGGAGCAGCCGGGCAGTCGGACTAAGGGGCTTTGCTAGCCCCAATGTCTTGAAATATTGTCTTGCCGTCTTCGGGATACCCGTGGCCAAATACTCCGACAGTAGCCCCCAAGCCTCCGGGCAACTTGGCAAAGTTGGGCGGAGGTTTTTTGGCGGGTGTTCATGCAAATGATCATGCAAAAGACAAAGTTAGTCCACGTAGATATATCAAATGATTGTTTTTAGCGTTGCAAGTTTTATGCAGAGGGTGCCGACTCGGTTTCGTCCGAGCCCCCTTTAATCTTTTTCATGTTCCGTCAAGTCTTTGGCTTGCTCTCGCTTGCCGGACAACCGCTCTGCGGTCTGCGGCTGAGAGTGGGCCACGGAGTGGAGTGTACAATACTCAGACTCTGGGAGCGAATTTAACCGAGCAGATACTCATAAAGAAAATGGCCGGGTCGCCCGAACCATTTTTCTTCCCAGACGTTTTTCGCGTGGGTGGCCTCCAGCGTTCACTCTTGCTAGCCGGACAGCCGCTCTGCGGTCTGTCACTAAGAGTGGGCCTTTGGTACCACGCACACTACTAAGCCATCTGCGGGAACAAACGTCTCAGGCCAAGCGGCCAGCCCCCGGGCCAACTCTGGCTAGCGCCGAGGCGAACAGTGATGTAACTGTAATGAAATGCGGAGATAGCCCCCGAGCATCGCTCGTGGTTATCCGTGCTCTCGCGGTGAAAAAATATGTGGGTGAGGAGCTCACATTGGTTTTCATGTAGCCGACGCGGAGTTTGCCGAAGACAGCCGGCGCGGCTCGGCGCTCGCGGAGCGCACCGGCGCACCCGCTGGGTGTTCCCTTCGAGCCCCCGGGTGCTCGAAGGGGGTTCCCGGCCGGTCAGGCTCGACCGGCCAGGCGGCGAGGCATCTTGCAGCGCCCTTTTTCTTCTTCTGCCGGCTGCTGGCAGCCGGACAAAACTCTTCTCTTGTCTGCGATCTTCCGTGGGGGCGCGCCAGCGCACCCACTGGGTGTAGCCCCCGAGATTCGGGCCGACTGCTGAGCAGTCGGGCCGGATCTTCCGGCAGCTACTTTGTCTTCTTTTCTCGCGGGGGCGCGTCAGCGCACCCGCTGGGTGTAGCCCCCAGGATTCGGGCCGACTGCGGAGCAGTCGGGCCGGATCTCCCAGCAACTACTTTGTCTTCTTTCCTCGCGGGGGCGCGTCAGCGCACCCGCTGGGTGTAGCCCCCGAGATTCGGGCCGACTGCTGAGCAGTCGGGCCGGATCTCCCGGCGACTACTTTGTCTTCTTCCTCGCGGGGGCGCGTCAGCGCACCCGCTGGGTGTAGCCCCTGAGATTCGGGCCGACTACTAAGCAGTCGGGCCGGATCTCCCGGCGACTACTTTGTCTTCTTCCTCGCAGGGGCGAGTCAGCGCACCCGCTAGGTGTAGCCCCCGAGATTCGGGCCGACTGCTGAGCAGTCGGGCCGGATCTCCCGGCGACTACTTTGTCTTCTTCCTCGCGGGGGCGCGTCGGCGCACCCGCTGGGTGTAGCCCTCGAGATTCGGGCCGACTGCTGAGCAGTCGGGCCGGATCTCCCGGCGACTACTTTGTCTTCTTCCTCGCGGGGGCGTGTCAGCGCACCCGCTGGGTGTACCGTCGGAGCAGGAGGCAGACGGCCGGCTTGGCACTGCCGACAGTGTGGGTCACGACTGACCGTCCGAGTGGCGGAGCAGGCGGACGAATCATCCGGACGGGTGTTTCTTTTCTTCTCTTTGTCCCAGCCGACTTCTTTCTCTCTCTCTATCGTTCTTTTTTTTCACCAGCCGGCGCCTTTGACTTGGTCAGTCGGACCTCTTTTCCTTTTCTTCTTCAGCCACTGACTTTTGTTTCTCCTAGCCGGCCTGTTTTCTTTAACCAGCCGGCCTGCCGCCTGCGGGAGAGAGCAAGGGGACGCAGCAGCAGCGGCCGCGAGTGGGGCCGCCGGAGCCGGCGCTGGGGCAGCCGGACTGAGGGGCAGGCCGCCGGGGGCCGGCACAACGCGGGCGCGGACGGCCGCAGAGCCGGCGACGGGATCCGCGGCACTCGGGGCCGGAGCCAGCGCGGTGAGGCAGCGGGGACGCGGAGCCGGCACGGCGAGGCGGCGTGGAGGACCTGGCGCAGCGATGGGGAGCCGGCCCAAGGCAGGGCTCGTAGGCGGAGCAGCGGCGGGTGGTAGGTGGTAGGCGAGGCGGAGCCGGCCGAGCGTCGGGTCGCCGCGTTGGCAGGCTGAGCCGGCCAAGCGCCGGGTCGCCGGGTTGGCAGGCGGAGCCGACACCCGCGACCCGGCCACTGGCGGAGGCGGAGGCGGAGCCGGCGGTCGGCGGAGTCGGCTCAGGCCGCGGTCGGCTGGTGCGGCGGTGCGAGGCGCACGGGTGGGAGCCGGCAGCAGGCGAGCGGGGAGCCGGCGGCCGGCCATGCCGGCCGGGTGGTGGGCGAAGCCGGCAGGCGGCGGAGCCAGTCGTCCGGCTCGGGGCGGAGACGGCAAACGGCCGGAGCCGGGCGCGGAGGCCGGCAGCAGAGGCGGCCGGGTTGGGGGAGCCGGTCGGGGCAGAGCGGGCGAGCCGGCACGGAGGACCCGGAGGGGAGGAGCCGGACGCTCGGGGCCGGCTAGGCGAGAAGGCGGAGCCGGCGCGAAAGTCCCGAGGAGGCGGCGCGGGGCCAGTGCAGGGAGGCGGCCGGACGCCCAGGGGCGTGGACGCAGGCGAGCCCGGCGAGGCCGAATGCGGGCGCACGTGAGGCGGAGCGGGACTCGTGCGACCAGACGGCGCAGGGATGGAGCAGCCGGGTGCTCGGGCAGGTGCGGGGCGTCGTCGGGGAGTCGGACGCGGCCGTGCTTGTGCAGGGTAGACGGCGGAGGCGGCGAGCAGGCAAGAGCCGGCCTGGGCCAGCGGGAGGTGGCAAGACGGCGACCCGGCCAGGCGGCCAGGCGGGTGAGGAGGCGGCCCCGGCGCTAGGGCAGCCGGCAGGGCGTGACGGAGCTGGCCGGGGACGGCCGGTTGGACCTGGCAAACGCGCACCACACGGAGCAGGGCGGAGACGGACTCGGCGGGGAGGCTGGCCTTCGGTCGAGGCAAAGGCCGGACGCGCAGGAGTGGCCGTGATGCAGGCGCGAGCCGGCGGGCGCCAAGCCGGCGAGCAGGTCGCGGGACGGAGGCGCGAGCCGGCTGCGGAGACGCATGGGCGATGTGGTGTAGGCGCGGGCGTACATGCATATGAGCGAGATAGAACGCACGTAGCGCCAGCTGGCTTGAAAAATCCATCGAGCTGCTTGGCTGTGTGCTTGCTTGCTAGCTTTGGTTAGTGTATGGGGATAATCTGGCTTGTATTTGGGAATCGTCTGACCAATATACATGTAGTGTACGACTCACATCTGAGAAGTGTTTGGGTAGTGCATGGCCGTGGTTTGACCATTGTTGACTTGCATCTAGCTAGCTTGCATAGATAGCATATGGAGGGGCGAGCGCTCGTTTCGGCAGGAGCAAGGCGCAACGCGGAGGGAAGCAGACGCGAGCGGCGCGTGGATGGCCACGGCCGACCGAAACGAGGCCCCGCGCGCGGGACGCGCGCGGTCGGATGGTCGGCGTTGCGGTGGTGGTGAAGAAGGCAAGGCCGATGGCGAGGTCACGCCGCCCCTCACGGCCATTCCGGGGGCATGTCAATGTCGAGCCCCCGACCGCTATCGGAGAGGCGGCGCGACGCCGCAATGATGAAGACGAAGAGGCCGACGGCGAGGACGCGCCGCCCCTCGCAGCCGCTCTGAGGACGTGTCGATGTTGGGCCCCCGAGCGCTACCGGAGAGACGACGGCGACGCCGCGGTGATGATGGCAAAAATGGTGAGGCCGATGGCGAGGATGCGCTGCCCCTCGCGGCCACTCCGGGGGCGTGTCGATGTCGAGCCACCGACCGCTACTGGAGAGACGGCGCGACGCCACGGCGGTGAAGGCGAGAATGGTCTCGCCCGGACTGCGAAACCAGCACCAGCGTGGTAGCATAGTAGTAGTACCGCGCCACGGTGGGCGCCAACTGTCGTGGTATTCTCACGGGGGGGTGTGAGGCGACAGATGCCACAAGGGGTTAGTGTGAGGGTAAGACTGCTGCTGATAGGCCCGGGAGCGCTTATGCGAGTAGCACGCGCTAGTTTACCCAGGTTCGGGGCTCTCCGGAGAGATAACACCCCTACTCCTGCATGTCTGAGTATCTGTAGTATATCTGGTACAGGATGCTCCTGGAGCTGTATCTGAGGTCAGTGCCATAGGCATCTGATCTGTATATGCATCATAAGTGGTATGCTAGTGGCCGGCCATGCTCATGGCCGTAGCATGTGGGTGCTCATGCGTGAGTGTGAGAGTGAGTCCATCCCCTTGGATGGATGGATGGATGGATGGCTATACATAGTGTGGAGCTAGCTTACTATCTAAGCTATGTGGTGGTATGGGAGCAAGGCATGGTACATGTCATGCTTGTCCCCTGGGTAACTTCATAAATAGTGCCAGGGGACAAGTGACACTATACATGATGGCTGGGGTGACACGTGAATAGTGCTCGGGTACGACCGTCTCGTCGGTGTCTTGTCGGTGTCGAGTCGGGCTGAAGTCGGCAGCCGGCTAGTTGGTGCAGTCGGACGGGGAGCCGGCAGGAGCAGCCGGGCAGTCGGACTAAGGGGCTTTGCTAGCACCGATGTCTTGAAATATTGTCTTGCCGTCTTCGGGATACCCGTGGCCAATTACTCCGACAGTAGCCCCCAAGCCTCCGGGCAACTTGGCAAAGTTGGGCGGAGGTTTTTTGACGGGTGTTCATGGAAATGATCATAAAAAGGATGAAGTTAGTCCACGCAGATATATCAAATGTTTCCTTTTAGCATTGCAAGTTTTATGCGGAGGGTGCCGACTCGTTTCGTCCGAGCCCCCTTCAATCTTTTTCATGTTCCCTCCACTCTTTGGCTTGCTCTCGCTTGCCGGACAGCCGCTCTGCGGTCTGTGGCTGAGAGTGGGCCACGGAGTGGAGTGTACAATACTCAGACTCTGGGAGCGAATTTAACCGAGCAGATACTCATAAAGAAAACGGCCGGGTCGCCCGGACCGTTTTTCTTCCCGGACGTTTTTCGCGTGGGTGGGCTCCAGCGTTCACTCTTGCTAGCCGGACAGCCGCTCTGCGGTCTGTGACTAAGAGTGGGCCTTTGGTACCACGCACGCTACTAAGCCGTCTGCGGGAACAAACGTCTCAGGCCAAGCGGCCAGCCCCCGGGCCAACTCTAGCTGGCGCCGAGGCGAACAGTGATGTAACTGTAATGAAATGCGAAGATAGCCCCCGAGCATCGCTCGTGGTTATCCGTGCTCTCGCGGTGAAAAAATATGCAGGTGAGGAGCTCACATTGGTTTTCATGTAGCCGAGGCGGAGTTTGCCGAAGACAGCCGGCGCGGCTCGGCACTCGCGGAGCGCACCGGTGCACCCGCTGGGTATTGTCTTCGAGCCCCCGGGTGCTCGAAGGGGGTTCCCGGCCGGTCAGGCTCGACCGGCCAGGCGGCGAGGCGTATTGCAGCGCCCTTTTTCTTCTTCTGCCGGCTGCTGGCAGCCGGGCGAAACTCTTCTCTTGTCTGCGATCTTCCGTCGGGGCGCGCCAGCGCACCCACTGGGTGTAGCCCCCGAGATTCGGGCCGACTACTGAGCAGTCGGGCCGGATCTTCCGGTAACTACTTTGTCTTCTTTCCTCGCAGGGGCGCGTCAATGCACCCGCTGGGTGTAGCCCCCGAGATTCGGGCCGACTGCTGAGCAGTCGGGCCGGATCTCCCGGTGACTACTTTGTCTTCTTTCCTCGCGGGGGCGCGTCAGCGCACCCGCTGGGTGTAGCCCCCGAGATTCGGGCTGACTGCTGAGTAGTCGGGCCGGATCTCCCGGCGACTACTTTGTCTTCTTTCCTCACGGGGGCGCGTCAGCGCACCCGCTGGGTGTAGCCCCCGAGATTCGGGCCAACTGCTGAGCAGTCGGGCCGGATCTCCCGGCGACTACTTTGTCTTCTTTCCTCGCGGGGGTGCGTCAGCGCACCCGCTGGGTGTAGCCCCCGAGATTCGGGCCGACTGCTGAGCAGTCGGGCCGGATCTCCCGGCGACTACTTTGTCTTCTCTTTCTCGCGGGCGCGGCTCGGTGCTCGCGGAGAGCACCGGCGCACCCGCTGGGTGTGACGTCGGAGCAGGAGGCAGACCAGCCGGCTTGGCACTACCGACAGCGTGTGTCACGACTGACCGTCCGAGTGGCGAAGCAGGCGGACGAATCATCCGGACGGGTGTTTCTTTTCTTCTCTTTGTCCCAGCCAACTTCTTTCTCTTTTTTTTTGGGCAGTCGGCCCTTGACTTTTCTTTCTTTTCCGCCCGAGCAGTCGGCCGAAGGGGGAGCCCGTGCACGTGTGCGGGGCCGGCTGGCGGCGACCCGACAGCGGGCCAGCAGGGGCAGGCGGGCGCGGCGACGAGCCGGCCAGCCGGCGTGCGGGAAGCCGGCTGGGCGAGGAGGCGAGCGGGCGCGGAGCTCTCGGCCGTGGGCGAGGTCGCAGGCGGCGAGACGGGGCGGGGAGGCGGCCGGAGGCCGGGCGCAGCGCGGGTCGGCTGGCGGCGAGCCGGACGGCCGCGAGTGGGGGTGACCCGACAGGTGCTCAGAGCCGGCTGGTGGCGGGGCCAGCCGTCCGTCCTGGGGCGGAGACGGTAGGCAGCAGGAGCCGGGCGCGGGTTGATAGAGGCGGAGCCTAGTTGGCTGGGGAGCCAGTAGCGCGGGTAGGCGGGCGCCCGCGAAGGGAGCGGACAAGGGGCTCGGCCCAGGTGGAGCCGGCTTGCAGGAGGCGGCAGCGGCAAGCCGGACGGCGCAGGACGCGGAGCCGGCGCGGAGCAGCGAGTCGGCCAAGGCGGCGGGAGTCGGCCAAGCCGGCGCGGCGGGGTCGGAGCCAGCCCGCACGGGGGCTGAGGCGAGGCGGGCGGCTGGGGCGCGCGGCCACGCGGGTAGGGCGGACGCTGGCCCGCGGACGCGCTGGCGGGCGGAGTTGGCGCGGCGCGGTCGAAGCCGGCCAGGGGCGAAGCGAGGCGGCCGGGCGGAGCCGCGGGCGCACAGGGCAGCCGGATCCGGCGCGGCACAGAGGGAGCTGGACCCGGCCCCGCGGGCGTAGGTGGCGACGGTGTTGCAGGCGGCCAGGAGCGCGGCCCGCGGGCGTGGTGGTGCGCAGGAGCCGGACGAGGCTTGGCGGAGCCGGCGCCGGGGGCGGCACAGCCGGCACGGAGCGAGGCGGAGAGGAGGCCAGGCAGCCGGCGCGGCCACCGGAGCCGGCCGGAGCAGGGGGCAGTAGGCCGCGGCGAGCCAGCACGGGGGCGCAGTCGGCCTCCGCGGGGAGAGGCGCGGCACACCCGACCACTAGCGGAGGTGGCCCGACGGGGCAGAGCCGGCAAGCGGGTGCCTCGGGAAGTCGGCGAGCAGGTGGAGACGGAAGCGCGCAACTCCGGGATGCGCTAGGCCGCGAAGGCGGAGGCCTGCAGCGCGCGGCGACGAGTGCCGGGGCACGTGCGTCTGGAGGAGCACGGGGCCGACGCGGCCGGAGGCGAGGGAGCCGAAGGCGGCGGACGACTTGACGCGGCCGAGGCGGACCGGAGCGGCCGCGGGCACGAGTCTTCGACATGCAGCTACGGCGCAGCGGGCATGGGCGCTCGCCCGCTGCCTGGTGCTGGAAGCTCGAACACTGTCCGGGCGTAGCCCGAGTAGTGTACATGGATTATCTGGCCAATATCTTGGGCATGTATAGAGATACTCTGGCCTGCGTCTGGACATCATCTGACTTGTGTACACTCTATCCAACTCGTATTGGCTGGTGTATGGGTTGTATCTGACCATGGTTCGGCCAATGGTTTGACCATGTTTGACTTACATCTAGCTAGCTAGCATAGATGGTATATGGAGGAGAGACGCGTGTTTCGGCCGGAGCAAAGCACAGCGCGGAGGGCAGTGGACGCAAGCGGTGCGCGGACGGACACGGCCGACCGAAGCGAGGCCCCGCGCGCGGCGCGCGCGCGGACGTACAGCAGGCGTCGCAACGGTGGTGATGACGAAGAGGCCGACGGCGGGGACGCGCCGCCCCTCACGGCCGCTCCGGGGGCATGTCAAAGTCGAGCCCTCGAGCGCTACCGGAGAGGCGGCGCGACGCCGTGGCAAAGATGATGAAGATGGCGAGGCCGACGGCGAGGGCGCGCCGCCCCTCGCGGCCACTCCGGGGGCATGTCGATGTTGAGCCCCCGACCGCTATCGGAGAGACGGCGCGACGCCGCGGCGGTGAAGACGAAAATGGTCCTGCCCGGACAGCGAAACCAGTAGCAGCGTGGTAGCATAGTAGTAGTACCACACCACGGTGGGCGCCAACTAATGTGGTATTCTCACGGGGGGGTGTGAGGCGACAGATGCCACAAGGGCTTAGTGTGAGGGTAAGACTGCTGCTGATAGGCCCGGGAGTGGGTATGCGAGTAGCACGCGCTAGTTTACCCAGGTTCGGGGCTCTCCAGAGAGATAACACCCCTACTCCTGCATGTCTGAGTATCTGTAGTATATCTGGTACAGGATGCTCCTGGAGCTGTATCTGAGGTCGGTGCCATAGGCATCTGATCTGTATATGCATCGTAAGTGATATGCCAGTGGCCGGCCATGCTCATGGCCGTAGCATGTGGGTGATCATGCGTGAGTGTGAGAGTGAGTCCATCCCCTTGGATGGATGGATGGATGGCTATATATAGTGTGGACCTAGCTTACTATCTAAGCTATGTGGTGGTATGGGAGCAAGGCATGGTGCATGTCATGCTTGTCCCCTGGGTCACTTCATAAATAGTGCCAGGGGACAAGTGGCACTATACATGATGGCTGGGGTGACACGTGAATAGTGCTCGGGTACGACCGTCTCGTCGGCGTCTTGTCGGTGTCGAGTCGGGCTGAAGCTGGCAGCCGACTAGTTGGTGCAGTCGGACGAGGAGCCGACAGGAGCAGCCGGGCAGTCGGACTGAGGGGCTTTGCTATCCCCGATGTCTTGAAATATTGTCTTGCCGTCTTCGGGATACCCGTGGCCAATTACTCCGACAATTATATTTCTTTGTTCATGATAATTGTCTATTGTTCATGCTATAATTGTGTTATCCGAAAATCGTAATACATGTGTGAATAGATAGACCACAACGTGTCCTTAATAAGCCTCTAGTTGACTAGCTCGTTGATCAACAGATAGTCATGGTTTCCTGACTATGGACATTGGATGTCATTGATAACGGGATCACATCATTAGGAGAATGATGTGATGGACAAGACCCAATCCTAAGCATAGCTCAAAGATCGTGTAGTTCGTTTGCTAGAGCTTTTCCAATGTCAAGTATCTTTTCCTTAGACCATGAGATCGTGCAACTCCCGGATACCATAGGAGTGCTTTGGGTGTGCCAAACGTCACAACGTAACTGGGTGACTATAAAGGTACACTACGGGTATCTCCGAAAGTGTCTGTTGAGTTGGCACGGATCGAGCCTGGGATTTGTCACTCCGTATGACGAAGAGGTATCTCTGGGCCCACTCGGTAATGCATCATCATAATGAGCTCAATGTGACTAAGGAGTTAGCCACGGGATCATGCATTACGGTACGAGTAAAGAGACTTGCCGGTAACGAGATTGAACAAGGTATTGGGATACTGACGATCGAATCTCGGGCAAGTAACATACCGATTGACAAAGGGAATTGTATACAGGGTTGATTCAATCCTCGACATCGTGGTTCATCCGATGAGATCATCGTGGAACATGTGGGAGCCAACATGGTTATCCAGATCCCGCTGTTGGTTATTGACCAGAGAGGCGTCTCGGTCATGTCTGCATGTCTCCCGAACCCGTAGGGTCTACACACTTAAGGTTCGGTGACGCTAGGGTTGTAGAGATATTAGTATGCGGAAATCCGAAAGTTGTTCGGAGTCCCGGATGAGATCCCGGACGTCACGAGGAGTTCCGGAATGGTCCGGAGGTAAAGAATTATATATGGGAAGTCCAGTTTCGGCCAGCGGGAAAGTTTCGGGGGTTATCGGTATTGTACCGGGACCACCGGAAGGGTCCCGGGGGTCCACCGGGTGGGGCCACCTATCCCGGAGGGCCCCATGGGCTGAAGTGGGAAGGGAACCAGCCCTTAGCGGGCTGGGGCGCCCCCCCATGGGCCTCCCCCTGCGCCTAGGGTTGGAAACCCTAGGGGTGGGGGCGCCCCACTTGGCTTGGGGGGGAAGCCTCCCCCCCTTCCCCCTTGGCCGCCGTCCCCCCCCCATGTAGATGGGTTCCAGGGCCGGCGCCCCCCCTCCAGGGGGCCTATAAATAGTGGGGGGAGGGAAGGCAGCAACACCACAGCCCCTGGCGCCTCTCTCTCCCCCTGCAACACCTCTCCCTCTCGCAGAAGCTTGGCGAAGCCCTGCCGAGATCCCCGCTACATCCACCACCACGCCGTCGTGCTGCTGGATCTCCATCAACCTCTCCTTTCCCCTTCCTAGACCAAGAAGGAGGAGACGTCGCTGCTCCGTACGTGTGTTGAACGCGGAGGTGCCGTCCGTTCGGCACTCGGTCATCGGTGATTTGGATCACGGCGAGTACGACTCCATCAACCCCGTTCATTGGAACGCTTCCGCTCGCGATCTACAAGGGTATGTAGATACACTCCTTTCCCCTCGTTGCTAGTATACTCCATAGATGGATCTTGGTGATGCGTAGGAAATTTTAAAATTCTGCTACGATCCCCAACAGTGGCATCATGAGCCAGGCCTATGCGTAGATACTATGCACGAGTAGAACACAAAGCAGTTGTGGGCGTAGATGTTGCCAATTCTTCTTGCCGCTACTAGTCTTATCTTGTTTCGGCGGTATTGTGGGATGAAGCGGCCCGGACCGACCTTACACGTACGCTTACGTGAGACAGGTTCCACCGACTGACATGCACTAGTTGCATAAGGTGGCTAGCGGGTGTCTGTCTCTCCCACTTTAGTCGGAACGGATTCGATGAAAAGGGTCCTTATGAAGGGTAAATAGAAATTGGCATATCACGTTGTGGTTCTACGTAGGTAAGAAACGTTCTTGCTAGAAACCTATACAAGCCATGTAAAAATTTGCAACAACAATTAGAGGACGTCTAACTTGTTTTTGCAGCATGTGCTATGTGATGTGATATGGTCAGAAGATGTGATGAATGATATATGTGATGTATGAGATTGATCATATTCTTGTAATAGGAATCACGACTTGCATGTCGATGAGTATGACAACCGGAAGGAGCCATAGGAGTTGTCTTTATTTTTTGTATGACCTGCGTGTCATTGAATAACGCCATGTAAATTACTTTACTTTGTTGCTAAATGCGTTAGCCATAGAAGTAGAAGTAATCGTTGGCGTGACAACTTCATGAAGACACAATGATGGAGATCATGATGATGGAGATCATGGTGTCTTGCCGGTGACGAAGATGATCATGGTGCCCCGAAGATGGAGATCAAAGGAGCAAAATGATATTGGCCATATCATGTCACTATTTGATTGCATGTGATGTTTATCATGTTTTGCATCTTATTTGCTTAGAACGACGGTAGTAAGTAAGATGATCCCTTATAATAATTTCAAGGAAGTGTTCCCCCTAACTGTGCACTGTTGCGAAGGTTCGTTGTTTCGAAGCACCACGTGATGATCGGGTGTGATAGATTCTAACGTTCGCATACAACGGGTGTTGACGAGCTTAGCATTTACAGACATGGCCTCGGAACACACGCAATACACTTAGGTTGACTTGACGAGCCTAGCATGTACAGACATGGCCTCGGAACACGGAGGACCGAAAGGTCGAGCATGAGTCGTATAGAAGATACGATCAACATGGAGATGTTCACCGATCTTGACTAGTCCGTCTCACGTGATGATCGGACACGGCCTAGTTAACTCGGATCATGTTTCACTTAGATGACTAGAGGGATGTCTATCTGAGTGGGAGTTCATTGAGTAATTTGATTAGATGAACTTAATTATCATGAACTTAGTCTAAAATCTTTACAATATGTCTTGTAGATCAAATGGCCCACGTTGTCCTCAACTTCAACGCTCCTAGAGAAAACCAAGCTGAAAGATGATGGCAGCAACTATACGGACTGGGTCCGGAACCTGAGGATCATCCTCATAGCTGCCAAGAAAGATTATGTCCTAGAAGCACCGCTAGGTGAAGCACCAATCCCAAAGAACCAAGACGTTATGAACGCTTGGCAATCACGTGCTAATGATTACTCCCTCGTTCAGTGCGGCATGCTTTACAGCTTAGAACCGGGTCTCCAAAAGCGTTTTGAGAAACATGGAGCATATGAGATGTTCGAAGAGCTGAAAATGGTTTTCCAAGCTCATGCCCGGGTCGAGAGATATGAAGTCTCCGACAAGTTCTTCAGCTGTAAAATGGAGGAAAATAGTTCTGTTAGTGAGCACATACTCAGAATGTCTGGGTTACACAACCGCTTGTCTCAGCTGGGAGTTAATCTCCCGGATGACGCGGTCATTGACAGAATCCTTCAGTCGCTTCCACCTAGCTACAAGAGCTTTGTGATGAACTTCAATATGCAGGGGATGGAAAAGACCATTCCTGCGGTATATTTGATGCTGAAATCAGCGGAGGTGGAGATCAGAAAGGAACATCAAGTGTTGATGGTGAATAAAACCACTAAGTTCAAGAAAGGCAAGGGCAAGAAGAACTTCAAGAAGGACGGCAAGGGAGTTGCCGCGCCCGGTAAGCCAGTTACTGGGAAGAAGTCAAGGAATGGACCCAAGCCTGAGATTGAGTGCTTTTATTGCAAGGGAAGTGGTCACTAGAAGCGGAACTGCCCCAAATACTTAGCGGACAAGAAGGCCGGCAACACCAAAGGTATATGTGATATACATGTAATTGATGTGTACCTTACCAGTACTCGTAGTAGCTCCTGGGTATTTGATACCGGTGCGGTTGCTCATATTTGTAACTCAAAACAGGAACTGCGGAATAAGCGGAGACTGGCAAAGGACGAGGTGACGATGCGCGTCAAGAATGGTTCCAAGGTCGATGTGATCGCCGTCGGCACGCTGCCTCTACATTTACCTACGGGATTAGTGTTAAACCTCAATAATTGTTATTTAGTGCCAGCTTTGAGCATGAACATTGTATCTGGATCTTGTTTAATTCGAGATGGCTACTCATTTAAATCCGAGAATAATGGTTGTTCTATTTATATGAGAGATATGTTTTATGGTCATGCCCCGCTGGTCAATGGTTTATTCTTGATGAATCTCGAACGTGATGTTACACATATTCATAGTGTGAAGACCAAAAGATGTAAAGTTGATAACGATAGTCCCACATACTTGTGGCACTGCCGCCTTGGTCACATTGGTGTCAAACGCATGAAGAAACTCCATGCAGATGGACTTTTGGAGTCTCTTGATTACGAATCAATTGACACGTGCGAACCATGCCTCATGGGTAAGCTGACCAAGACTCCGTTCTCCGGAACAATGGAGCGAGCAGCCAACTTATTGGAAATCATACATACCGATGTGTGCGGTCCAATCAGTGTTGAGGCTCGCGGAGGATATCATTATGTTCTCACTCTCACTAAGATTTAAGTAGATATGGGTATGTCTACCTAATGAAACACAAGTCTGAAACCTTTGAAAAAGTTCAAGGAATTTCAGAGTGAGGTTGAGAATCAACGTGACAGGAAAATAAAATTCTTACGATCAGATCGTGGTGGAGAATATTTAAGTCACGAATTTGGTACGCACTTAAAGAAATGTGGAATCGTTTCACAACTCACGCCGCCTGGAACACCTCAGCGAAACGGTGTGTCCGAACGTCGTAATTGCACTCTGTTGGATATGGTGCGATCTATGATGTCTCTTACCGATCTACCGCTCTCATTTTGGGGCTATGCTTTAGAGACTGCCGCATTCACTTTAAATAGGGCTCTGTCGAAATCCGTTGAGACGACACCGTATGAATTATGGTTTGGGAAGAAACCTAAGCTGTCGTTTCTAAAAGTTTGGGGATGCGATGCTTATGTCAAGAAACTTCAACCTGAAAAGCTCGAACCCAAGTCGGAAAAATGCGTCTTCATAGGATACCCTAAGGAAACCATTGGGTATACCTTCTACCTCAGATCCGAAGGCAAGATCTTTGTTGCCAAGAACGGGTCCTTTCTGGAGAAAGAGTTTCTCTCGAAAGAATTGAGTGGGAGGAAAGTGGAACTTGATGAGGTGATAGTCACCCCTTCCGAACCGGAAAGTAGCGCAGCGCGGGAAGATGTTCCTGTGGTGCCTACACCGACTGGGGAGGAAGTTAATGATGATGATCATGAAGCTTCGGATCAAGTTACTGCTGAACTTCGTAGGTCCACAAGGACACGTTCCGCAACAGAGTGGTACGGCAACCCTGTCCTGGAAATCATGTTGTTAGACAACGGTGAACCTTCAAACTATGAAGAAGCGATGGCGGGCCCGGATTCCGACAAATGGCTAGAAGCCATGAAATCCGAGATAGGATCAATGTATGAAAACGAAGTATGGACTTTGACTGACTTTCCCGATGATCGGCGCGCCATAGAAAATAAATGGATCTTTAAGAAGAAGACAGACACTGATGGTAATGTGACCATCTATAAGGCTCGACTTGTCGCTAAGGGTTATCGACAAGTTCAAGGGGTTGACTACGATGAGACTTTCTCACCCGTAGCGAAGCTGAAGTCCGTCCGAATCATGTTAGCAATTGCCGCATACTATGATTATGAGATATGGCAGATGGACGTCAAAACGGCATTCCTTAACGGCTTTCTTAAGGAAGAATTGTATATGATGCAGCCGGAAGGTTTTGTCGATCCTAAGAATGCTAACAAGGTATGCAAGCTCCAGCGCTCCATCTATGGACTGGTGCAAGCATCTCGGAGTTGGAACATTCGTTTTGCTGAGATGATCAAAGCGTTTGGGTTTACACAGACTTATGGAGAAGCCTGTGTTTACAAGAAAGTGAGTGGGAGCTCTGTAGCATTTCTCTTATTATATGTGGATGACATACTATTGATGGGAAATGATATAGAATTCTTGGAAAGTATAAAGGCCTATTTGAATAAATGTTTTTCAATGAAGGACCTTGGAGAAGCTGCTTATATATTAGGCATCAAGATCTATAGAGATAGATCAAGACGCCTCATTGGTCTTTCACAGAGTACGTACCTTGACAAGATATTGAAGAAGTTCAATATGGATCAGTCCAAGAAGGGGTTCTTGCCTGTATTGCAAGGTGTGCAATTGAGCATGGCTCAATGCCCGACCACGGCAGAAGATAGAGAAAAGATGACTGTCATCCCCTATGCCTCGGCGATAGGGTCTATTATGTATGCCATGCTGTGTACCAGACCTGATGTAAACCTTGCCGTAAATTTGGTAGGAAGGTACCAAAGTAATCCCGGCATGGAACACTGGACAGCAGTCAAGAATATCCTGAAGTACCTGAAGCGTACTAAGGATATGTTTCTCGTTTATGGAGGTGACGAAGAGCTCGTTGTAAAGGGTTACGTCGACGCAAGCTTTGACACAGATATGGATGACTCAAAGTCACAAACCGGATACGTGTATATTTTGAATGGAGGAGCAGTAAGCTGGTGCAGTTGCAAGCAAAGCGTCGTGGCGGGATCTACATGTGAAGCGGAGTACATGGCAGCCTCGGAGGCAGCGCAAGAAGCAGTCTGGATGAAGGAGTTCATTACCGACCTATGGGTGATTCCCAATGCGTCGGGCCCGATGACTCTCTTCTGTGACAACACTGGAGCTATTGCCCTTGCGAAGGAGCCCAGATTTCACAGGAAGACCACGCATATCAAGCGTCGCTTCAACTCCATTCGTGAAAGTGTTCAAAATGGAGACATAGATATTTGTAAAGTACATACGGACCTGAATGTAGCAGATCCGTTGACTAGCTCGTTGATCAACAGATAGTCATGGTTTCCTTACTATGGACATTGGATGTCATTGATAACGGGATCACATCATTAGGAGAATGATGTGATGGACAAGACCCAATCCTAAGCATAGCTCAAAGATCGTGTAGTTCGTTTGCTAGAGCTTTTCCAATGTCAAGTATCTTTTCCTTAGACCATGAGATCGTGCAACTCCCGGATACCGTAGGAGTGCTTTGGGTGTGCCAAACGTCACAACGTAACTGGGTGACTATAAAGGTACACTACGGGTATCTCCGAAAGTGTCTGTTGAGTTGGCACGGATTGAGACTGGGATTTGTCACTCCGTATGACGGAGAGGTATCTCTGGGCCCACTCGTTAATGCATCATCATAATGAGCTCAATGTGACTAAGGAGTTAGCCATGGGATCATGCATTACGGTACGAGTAAAGAGACTTGCCGGTAACGAGATTGAACAAGGTATTGGGATACCGACGATCGAATCTCGGGCAAGTAACATACCGATTGACAAAGGGAATTGTATACGGGATTGATTGAATCCTCGACATCGTGGTTCATCCGATGAGATCATCGTGGAACATGTGGGAGCCAACATGGGTATCCAGATCCCGCTGTTGGTTATTGACCGGAGAGGCGTCTCGGTCATGTCTGCATGTCTCCCGAACCCGTAGGGTCTACACACTTAAGGTTCGGTGACGCTAGGGTTGTAGAGATATTAGTATGCGGAAACCCGAAAGTTGTTCGGAGTCCCGGATGAGATCCTGGACGTCACGAGGAGTTCCGGAATGGTCCAGAGGTAAAGAATTATATATGGGAAGTCCAGTTTCGGCCACCGGGAAAGTTTCGGGGGTTATCGGTATTGTACCGGGACCACCGGAAGGGTCCTGGGGGTCCACCGGGTGGGGCCACCTATCCTGGAGGGCCCCATGGGCTGAAGTGGCAAGGGAACCAGCCCTTAGTGGGCTGGGGCGCCCCCCATGGGCCTCCCCTGCGCCTAGGGTTGGAAACCCTAGGGGTGGGGGCGCCCCACTTGGCTTGGGGGGGGAAGCCACCCCCCTTCCCCCTTGCCCGCCCCCCCCCCATGTAGATGGGTTCCAGGGCCGGCGCCCCCCCTCCAGGGGGCCTATACATAGTGGGGGGAGGGAGGGCAGCAACACCGCAGCCCCTGGCGCCTCCCTCTCCCCCTGCAACACCTCTCCCTCTCGCAGAAGCTTGGCGAAGCCCTGCCGAGATCCCCGCTACATCCACCACCACGCCGTCGTGCTGCTGGATCTCCATCAACCTCTCCTTTCCCCTTGCTGGATCAAGAAGGAGGAGACGTCGCTGCTCCGTACGTGTGTTGAACGCGGTGGTGCCGTCCGTTCGGCACTCGGTCATCGGTGATTTGGATCACGGCGAGTACGACTCCATCAACCCCATTCATTGGAACGCTTCCGCTCGCGATCTACAAGGGTATGTAGATACACTCCTTTCCCCTCGTTCCTAGTATACTCCATAGATGGATCTTGGTGATGCGTAGGAAATTTTAAAATTCTGCTACGATCCCCAACACTTTTAATATAACTTAAGGCGGCCAGTCCCCGGGCCGACTAGTCGAACCCGGTGCCAGATAGAAAATCAAATGTAATAATACATTCAAGGGTATGACACTTGTTATTCATAGATAAAGGAGGGCAGTCCCCGAGTGCGCCTCGGGGGGCCCGTTGTCTCGTACTTAATACAAAAAAGGTTGCATGATACATACTGCTTTTAACTGTAAAATCTTCTCAGGAGGTTGGCGTTCCATGGTCGTTCCGACTCCTTGCCGGAATCATCCCTCTTGCGCGCTCTTGGCTTCTGTGCATCGATCAGGTAGTAGGAGTCGTTGCCTAGTGCCTTGCTGACGACGAAAGGGCCTTCCCAAGGGGCCGAGAGCTTGTGCTGGCCGGCTGTTCGCTGGATCAGCCAGAGCACAAGATCGCCCTCTTGGAAGGATCTTTGCTTGACCTTCCGGTTGTGGTAACGGCGCAAACCCTGCTGGTAGATGGCGGACCGGCTGAGTGCTAACGGCCGGCCTTCTTCCAGCAGGTCGACGCCGTCTTCTCGTGCTTCCTTGGCCTCCGCCTCCGTGTACATGGTGACCCGAGGCGAGTCGAACTCGATGTCAGTTGGGATGACAGCCTCGGCACCATATACAAGGAAGAACGGAGTGAAGCCGGTTGACTTGTTTGAGGTAGTACGCAGACTCCAGAGGACAGCCGGCAGCTCATCGAGCCAGCAGCCGGCCGAACGCTCTAGTGGTACGACCAGCCGGGGCTTGATGCCGGAGAGGATGAGGCTGTTTGCTCGCTCGACCTGGCCGTTTGACTGCGGGTGGGCAACGGACGCTAAGTCCAGTCGGATGCCCTGTGTCGCGCAGAAACGTGCCAGTGCTCCCTTGGCAAAATTTGTGTCGTTGTCGGTGATGATGCTGTGTGGCACACCATACCGAGTAGTGATGTCGGCGATGAATGTCACGGCAGTCAGCCCGTTTAGCTTCTTGATCGGCTTCGCTTCAATCCACTTGGTAAATTTGTCCACGGCGACAAGCAGATGTGTCATGCCGCCGCGGGCTATCTTAAATGGGCCCACCATGTCCAGCCCCCAAATGGCAAAGGGTCAGGTGAGGGGGATGGTCTTGAGTGCAGAAGCCGGCAGGTGTTGCTTGGAACTGAAGACTTGGCATCCTGTGCAGCATTTGACTAATTCCATGGCATCTTCCAAAGCAGTCGGCCAGAAGAAACCATGGCGGAAAGCTTTGGCGACAAGTGATCTTGAGGCTGCGTGGTGGCCGCATTCGCCTTGGTGGATATCCTTGAGGATTGCTATGCCCTTCTCTGGCTCGACGTAGAGCTGGAAGACTCCAGTGACGCTATGCTTGACAAGTTCTCTGTTTATTATTGCATATGCTCCGACTCGGCGTTGCACTAGTCTTGCCGAGATCTCATCAGCGGCAGCTCTCTGTTGACTAGGAAGTTGAGGATGGGCTGGGCCCATGATGGGGCTGTGACTTCTTCTATTGTTAGTACGGCCATTTTGACCTGGGTGGGTGGGTTGGGTGGTGGAGAGTTGGAGTCGGCCACCGCTTCTTGTGCCGCTGCAGTCCCCGGGCCGACTGCTGCAGTCCCCGGGCCGGGTTCTGAAGTCCTCGAGCCGGGTGCGACTACGGCAGTCCCCGGGCCGCTTGTCGAGGTCCCGAGACGCCTGCTGGGTTCCTCCAGTCGGATCCGGCTGCATCAGGGGCGGGCGGTACGAAGATAGAGTCTAATTCTGGAGACGGCTTGATAGACGGTTTGAGGAGGCGCTGGAGAGAGACACCGGTTGGTATAGCCTGTCGGGTGGAGCCGATCCGTGCCAGGGCATCTGCTTGGTCGTTGTCGGCCCGTGGCACGTGAAGGAACTCGCACCCTTCGAAGTATCCACTGATCTGCTGGACGAGGAATCGATAGCTCGCCAAGTTTGCATCCTTGGCGTCCCAGTCGCCAGATGCCTGCTGGACCACCAAGTCCGAGTCGCCATAACACAGGATCCGGCGTATGCCGAGCTCTTTGGCTAGCCGGAGCCCATGTATGAGCGCCTCGTACTCAGCCACATTGTTGTAGGCGGCAAAATGGATTTGCAGCATGTATCTGAGCTTGTCGCCTTTGGGAGAGGTGAAGACGATGCCGGCTGCCAAGCCGGTGCGCATCTTGGACCCGTCGAAGTGCATCCGCCAATGAGTGGAGTCGGGAGCTGGCAATAGGTACTGGGTCTCGGCGCAATCGACAAGGAAGTCGGCCAATGCTTGGGACTTGATGGCGGTGCGGGGCTGGTAGAAGATTGTGTAAGGAGCCAGCGCAATGGCCCACTTAGCCACCCGGCCGGATGCATCCCGGCTGCCTATGATCTCGGCCAGCGGGGCGATGCATACGACCGTGATGGGATGCTCTTGAAAGTAGGGCTTCAGCTTCTTGGCGGCGAAGTACACTCCATAGCACATCTTCTGGTAGTGCGGGTAGTTTTGCTTTGAGGTGGACAGGACTTCGCTTAAGTAATATACCGGCCTCTGGACTAACTGGGCTCGGCCTTCTTCTGGGCGCTGGACCACGATGACTGTACTGACCACTCGGCTAGTTGCGGCAATGTAGAGGAGCATGGGCTCCTTCTCAGTCAGCGCCGCCAGGACAGGTGGAGTGGTCAGCATCTTCTTCAACTCGTGGAAGGCTTGGTCTGCTTGGTCGTTCCACTCGAAGTGAGTGGATTTCTTCATGAGCCAGTACAGGGGGAGAGCCTTCTCCCCTAGCCGGCTGATAAAGCGGTTTAGGGAGGCCAGGCACCCGGTGAACTTCTGCACGTCTCGCAACTTGGTGGGAATCTCCATTCTCTCAATGGCCTTGATCTTCACAGGGTTGCACTCAATGCCGCGTTTTCGGAGACCAGAAAGCCTAGAAGCTGGCTGGCTGGTACTCCGAACACACATTTTTCGGGGTTGAGCTTGATCTGGAATCAGCGCAAGTTGGCAAATGTTTCTTTGAGGTCTAACAGCAGGGTGTCGCGCTTCTCCGTCTTCACCACAATATCGTCTACGTAGACGTGGGCATTTCTGCCGAGTTGGTTGAGGAGGCATTTCTGCATGCAACACTGAAAAGTGGCACCGGCATTCCTCAGGCCGAATGTCATAGTCAGGTAACAGAAAGCTCCGAATGGTGTGATGAAGGCGGTCTTTAGGCGGTCGGCTGGGTCCAACTTGATCTAGTGGTATCCTGAGTAGGCATCCAAGAAACTCAACAGCTCGCATCCGGCTGTGGAGTCTATCACTTGATCAATCCGTGGTAGGGCAAACGGATCTTTGGGGCAGGCTTTGTTGAGGCTAGTGTAGTCTATACACATACACCATTTGTTGTTCTTCTTCAACACCAAGACGGGGTTGGCAAGCCACTCTGGGAAAAACACTTCCATAATAAAGCCGGCGGCCAGGAGCCGGGCTATCTCTTCTCCTACGATTCTTCTCTTCTCCTCTGACAGTCGGCGGAGAGGCTGCTTGACTGGCTTCGCGTCCGCTCGGACGTGTAACTTGTGCTCGGCGAAATCCTTCGGAACACCCGGCATGTCCTTTGGGGACCATGCAAAGATGTCTCGATTCTCACGGAGGAAGTCAATGAGCTCGCCTTCCTATTTACTGTCCAGGTTTGCGCCAATGACAGCAAACCTCTCCGGATTCTCCGGGTCTAGAGGTATCTTCTTCGTCTCCTTGGCCAGCTGGAAGGAGCCCTGCGCATCATATTCCTTGGGGTTGGGGGACAGGGCCGGCTGCTTGCCGGCCATGGCCACAACTCGCTCCAGCATCTTCTTCTCTTCTGCAACCACGAGGGACTCGGCCAGTCGGCTGCTAGCTGCAGCGCACTCGATGGACTTCTTGTAGTCGCCGGCTACAGTGATGATCCCCTTCGAGCTCGGCATCTTCATCTTGAGGTAGGCGTAGTGGGGCACAGCCATGAACTTGGCCAGGGCAGGTCGGCCAAGCAAGGCGTGGTAAGGGCTCTCTAGGTCCACTACCTCAAACCAGATCGCTTCTCGGCGAAAGTGATCTTTGTCTCCGAAGAGAGCATCCATCTTGATCTTGCCGATTGGGGAACAGGACAGGCCGGGTACGATGCCATGGAACACGGTCTGGCTTGGCATGAGCTGCTTTGCCTTGAGGTTCAACTTCTCCATGGTGTCGCGGTACAGTATGTTGATACTGCTTCCGCCATCAATCAGCACGCAGGAGAATCGGGCAGCTCGCCTCTCCGTCGCGAGGGTGACGTCCAACACCAATGCGTAGGTGCGAGGAGACGGCATCACCTCTAGGTGATCGGGCCGGCTCCAGCTGATAGGCCTTTTAGACCAATGCATGAACTCGGAGTTGCTGGAGGCGACTGCGTTGACCTCTTGGTGCTGTCGGCGCCGGCTGCGCTTGTCTTCAACCTGGCTCGTGAAGACGACGTAGCCGGCGTGCTCATCTAGGAACTCATCCTGAATGGCTCCGACTACTGGTCGAGCAGCCGGCTGCTTGGGGGCTGGAGGTGGCGGGCCGGGAGGCGGAGGCGGCACCAGCCCCTCGCCCTTGGAGATCCGTGTGAGCCAGTGGCACTTCCGGGTCGTGTGGTTGGACGGCTTCGCGCCGCTGTGGAACTTGCAGGGGGGCATCGAGAGTCTGCTCGTAGGAGAAGGCCGGCTGCCAAGCCGGCCTGCCGCTCTTCTTCTTGGGAGCGGGCCGCTCTTCGGGCTGCTCGTCTTCGACAGGGGCCTTGCGCTTGTGGTCGTTCTGGTAGGGGCGTCGGTTGGAGTCACCAGCCGGCGTCTTGGGAGCCGGAGCGAGCACCTTCCCAGAGGCGTCCACTCGGAGCTCGGTCTTCATCGAGGAGTCGGTCGTGGCGTACTTGTCTTCTATGACCAGCAGCTCGTCGAGGGTAGCCAGCTCGTCGCAGAGGAGTCGGTGCTTGAGGAGGGTGCCCCTCGACACCCGGCGGTGAAGTATTCGATGGCTTGAACCTCGTGCACCCCTCGTAGGAGTTGCGGAGCTCGGCCCACCGCGTGAGGTAGTCGCGAGTCGATTCGCTGGGCCCTTGGACGCACAAGGAGAGCTGGCGGGGCTTTGGAGGCTGCTTGTACGCGCTGGTGAAGTTGCGGATGAAGACTTCCGTGAAGTCCAGCCAGCTGTTGACGTTGTGGGGCTTGAGGCTGTTTAGCCAGGTGCGTGTCGTGCCTTGCAGCATGAGAGGGACGTACTTCACGGCTACGCGTCTGTTGCCGTTCGCTATGCTGACAGCGGTAGGGTAGTCGATCAGCCAATCTTCCGGCTTCACAGAGCCGTTGTACTTGGGCGTGTCTCTGGGGAGCGAGAACCCTTTGGGGAAGGGCTCGTCGCGGATCCGGGGGCCAAAGCAAGGCGGGCCCACATCGTCTTCTTCTTCTAGCGCCAGGGACCATGCTAGGCGGTCGATCCGGTGGCGGGCATCGTTCTCGCCGACTCCTTCGCGGTGGCCTAGTCGGCCACCGAGAGTCGGATGCGTGACAGGCGGCGGGGTGGGATATCTCTCCCCACGAGGTGGGGGAGGAGGCGGATTGCCTTGGCGCTCCACAGCTCGAGGGCGGCCTTCTTCGTCGCGCTCGATGGTGATTCGAGTCCGGCTGCGGCTGGCAGCCGGCTCCTTGTCTTTCCTTGCGCGAGCGCCGCTCGCAGTTGGCGACCGGGATGTCGCGGCGTGTTCTCGGTGTGGGGGAGGACTCTCAGCGTGGGCGCCGGCTTCATGCCGTTCTGCGGCCGTGTCGATCAGCTGCTGGATGCGCCTTGTCATGTAGGGGAGCTCATCAGCCCCCAGCCCGTTCAGCTCTTCTGCGGCCGCCTGAGCGGCTCGCAGATTCTCGAGCGGTGTGGCGTAGACTGGGCGGTCTGCCCCCGTCATGCTGGTGATGGCCGCGCCGCGCTTCTTGACGAGGCCGGCTTAGCTCGGCCCGCCATGAGGCTCCGTACCAAAGGCGGCACGGTTGACTTCACGCTGGTGAGCCTCGGTGAGGCATCTCATGGAGGCTATATTCTGGCCCTCCGCGATGAGGGCGAGGCGGCGTGCCTCCAGAGTCTCGGCGTCGGCGTCGGCCGGGATGGGGACGGACAAGTCATACATCGCCACTTTAGGGCGTCGTGGGCGTTCTCGCCTTAGTCGGCGACGTGGCTGATGACCAGCACCTCAGTGACAGCGCTGCTGCCACTGTTAGCTCGAGGGAGAGGGTCGTCGAAGCCTACCACGTCAGAGGGGTAGGCGTCGAGCGATGCCGTGTCGGAGTCGACAAGCATCGGGTCGGTGGAGCCGACCGACTCCAAGTCCACAGCAAGCTCACTGGAGACGTGAAGCTGGTCGAGGAGGCTGACGAGGCGGCTCTCGGCGTAGTCCGTGCCCGCGTCGGACGCGGGCTCGTCAGAGATGTGAGTCTCGCCAAGAAGGTCGGTGCGCAGGCGTCGTCGACGCCTTGCAGCGCGTCGGGGCAAGCGCCATCGGGCGTAGCAGGCTGGCTACGCTTGCGGGGGAGGAAAAGGGTTTCCGTCCAGAACAGGTCTCCGGACGACGGTGCACCTGGCCCCATGGTGGGCGCCAAATGTCAGGTGGTAGGTGCCACATATGCCAACGGGTGGCTTATCATTATGGGAGCCAGTAAGACATCGCCGGTGCCTGGAAATGGGATAAGGCGAAGACATGCACGCCGGCGGATCTTACCCAGGTTCGGGGCTCTCCATGGAGATAACACCCCTAGTCCTGCTCTGCGGGGTCTCCACATGATCACTAGATCAGTACAGGTAGCTACAAGTGCTCCTTGAGCTATTTGCCTAGAGGAAGAAGAAAGGCAAGGCTAGGTCTCCTTTTCTCTCTATGTGGTGTGTGAAACTCTATGAGATCAACCCTTTGCATGGGTGTCCCAGGGGGGCTTATATAGGCCTACCCCCAGGGGTACAATGGTAATCCGGCTGGGCACGGGTCCCAGCCGTCAGTGTCTATGCTCGCCGGCTTCTCCGCCGGCCATTGGGGCCCGCCGACTGGTGGGTCCCGCCGGCTGCCGGCCTCTTGGCCGACAGGCCGGCCCCACCGCTTGGGGGCCTTATCGGCAGCTGGTTACTGTTGCCTCGCCTCTGATGACGAGGGCTTTGTCGAGGTAAGCATGGCTAGAGTGTCGCCGCCTTGCGGGCTCTCACTGTAGCCTCACCTCGTCTTGTCTCCTTAATGAGGCACATGTTTCGAGGGAGGGAGGTAGCCGGCTATTGGGAGCCGGCTATTCCCCTGGCCGACTAGGGGAGGCCGGGCCGCCTTCGAGTGTCTCTCTGGCTAAAGGGGCCCGCCGCCCGTGGGACGTACTGGCGCCTGTCGTGGGTGACATCGAGGTCAACATGGCTACAGTGCCGCGCCAAACGGGAGATGGTTGGCCCGTACGACGCCCTGTGGCCATGCCTGCTTCGGGATTCAGGGGTAGTGGGATGTACTGCGGCCACGCCCTGTCTTATCACCGTTATGTGGATGCAGTCTTTGTGGGTGCAGTCTTGGCCGGCTTCTGGGAGTCGGCTTTCTTCATGGCCGGCTTCTGGGAGTCGGTCCTCTTGGGGCCGGCTTCCTGGAGTCGACCATCTCGTAGCTTTCTTGGGGAGGGTTTCTGAGGCCGGGTCGCCTTCTGGCAGTCGGCCCTGGGGATAGCCGGCCGGGGGAAGGCGACCCTGTGCTCTGTATGCTTGAGGGCCTGAATGGCCTGATAATTTTTCGAAGAGCCAGGGGGAGTCGGTTAGGCTACCCGTGGCCATTTACTCCGACACTATCCACGTCAGTTATTGTACACAATGGAACTGAACATGTAGAGCAAAAGAGACGAGCCTTGCGTGGCAATAAAATTTCATGCAGACGTCGCTCCATGGTGGGCACAAAGGCAGCCCCCCTCCACCCATTTCGGATCGTAATCAAGAGGAAGATAACTGTTCTGAGGGGGATTCAGAAGCAGAAGACCACTCCTATTTACCCATGAGGTCTTCGCTCTAACTTGGCATGCTGATGTTGGTAATATCATGCATATGGTGCCTTGCATTGCTTACTGTATACATCAAAGATGTCATCTTCTTAGTTTAGACATGCTTTGTGTCAATGCCATCTGTTTAGTTTCTTTATCGTATATGTTAATCATGCAATGCCATCTTGTTTAGCCAGGCATCATATATGTGAATTTTGCAATGCAACCCTGGTTAGCCAGTCATCTTATATGTGAATTATATCATGACATCATTTTTTTATTACGTGTTAAATTTGTCAACAATTTTAGTACATTCAATTACTCTTCCTGTGCATCAGCCATTCGGCACGGTCATGGAAAAATCGGGAGTGGAAACAAGGTCTTCAGAGCAGACAATGCTATCTAACAAAGTGCATGTCTTGCTGGTTACAGATAGCTCCTCAGAGGAGGAGTCAGAGACAGATGACCGGTCCTATTTACCCCCCAAGGTGCATGCTCTAACTTGACAGGGTTATGATGCTCATATTGTGCATATGGTATCTTGCATTGCTATGTCATTTGCTTAGTTTAGACATCCTTTGTGTGAATGCCACCTGTTTAGTGTCTAATTACCATATATGTGAATTATGCAATGCCATCTTGTTGCAAGACATTATATATGTGAATTATGCAATGCTATCTTGTTGCAAGGCATTATATATGTGAATTATGCAATGCCATGATGTTTAGCCAAGCGTCATATATGTGAATTATATCATGCCGTCCTTTTTTTGTATTTCTCATTGCTTTTGTCGACAATGTTTGTATATTCAACTGCTCTTCCTGTGCATCAACCATTTGAATTGGTGATGGAGAAATCTGGAGTGAAAACAAGGTCTTCAGAGTAGACAATGCTACCTCGTGAAGCAGATATCTTGTTGGTTACAGATAGCTCTTTAGAGGAGGATTCAGAGGTAGATGACCAGTCCTATTATCCCCCTGAGGTGTATGCTCAAACTTGGCAGGGTTATATTACTCATATCATGCACATGTTCTATTGCAATGCTTAGTTTTTACATCATATACACGATATTGAATGCCAACTCCTTAGTTGACACATCATATATGCGATTGCCCTCTGCTCACTTCCTTAGTATATAAATCATATATTTGAATTATATCATGCCATGATGTTTACATAGACAGCATGTATCTGAATTATGGCATGACAACCCATTTTCTGAAGACATAATATAGTTATATCATCTCATCTTGTTCACATAGTCATCATATTTTGAATTATGTCATTCTATCCGTGAATTATATCATGCCATCATGTTTCCATCGATGACATGTTTGGGATTTATGGCATGCCAACCACTTTAATAGACACATCGTATAGTTATATCATGTCATCATGTTTACATAGTCATCATATTTTGAAGTATGTCATTCTATCCTGTTTAGTTAGCCATCATACATGTGAAAATGTGTCATGCTATCCTATTTAATTAGCCATCATATATGTGAAATTATGTCCTGCTATTCTGTTTGGTTAGCCAACATAAATGTGAATTATTTCATGCCCTGTTTTCTTCCCTACTATCCATTGCACATGTCTATCTTACAATGTCTGTACATTCAATTACTTTTCTTGTTTATCAGCCATTTCAATTGGAGGGGGTGATGGCAGTATCTGTGGGAGTAAAAACACGGTCTTCAGAAAAGATCGTGCTACCTGTCGATGGAGATAGAACCACGGTTTTACTTGCACAAGAACTGACCCCACCACACATAACCCAGACTCACGCAGATTGTACCCCTACCCAGTTGGACAGAGAACCAGCTACACCCCTTCTAACCCCAACCCCAGCAGATAGTAACCCTGTTCCCCTTGACACAGCACCGTCTCCATCACAGAGCACCCAAACACGAGCAGTTAGTAAGGCAACTACAGTGCCCAAAGCACGAGGACCACCACTCTGAACCCCAAGTCAACGCTTAAAGCAGAAGAAGAATTGTTCTCGGGTCAGGTTCCGTAGTTATGGTTCATACTACTTTACTCTTGCATCACTGTCTTTACTCATACCAACTAATTTCAAATTTGAAGGATGCAATTGAAACTCCAATGGCGCAACAGGTATGTTTTAAACCTGTTTCTTTAACGTGTTTGCTGTTGTAACTTGCTCTATGTTGATTTCAGTTTCAATTGAATAAACAGTTATATTCTCATGCCATGCACCTTACAAGTGTTGTTATTGCTGTGTAGTTTCCCACAGTTATATTCTGTCTAAGCTGCTTTGTCTTAAATAGATATGATTCGAACTGTATCTATCTTGATCTGGCAACATAAACTAGAATGATATAGACCATACAGTGACCATACTACATAGATATATGTTTGTTTCATGCTGTTATCCTGACCACCTTACTACTGAACTGTTTACCAAAATGAGTTTCATATACTACATTGTAAACCTGTGATGTGTTTGTTTGTTTGTTTCTCTTTTAGAATGTGGATAAAATATTGGAGAAGAGTACCCCGTTATGCAATGGTACAGGAAGTAATGCAGATAAGGTTCAAGATAGTGAGACATCCCTGTTGGTATCCAAGAAAGCTGATAAAAACTATATTGAAGACATTGAGACAACCCCAAAGTCCTGTCTTGATGTAGTGTTCGAGTTACTGGCTACTACTGCTGGCACCAGCTCTTCGAACTTGCTGCCTGAATCAGTTCGGCTTCTTGAGTCTCAACTTCAAGTTGAAAGACATCGATCAGATGTTATGCGACAGGAAGCCGAAGGACTGAGGAAGTCCCTGCAGAATTCAGATGCATACTTTCTGGTGCAACAGCAAGTGCTGGAGGATTTAAGCACCAAACAAGAGAAAGTTAATAAGCTTGCTAAGCATCTTGCCAGCATTATGGGTACCCAGGATATTGTTTCTTGAGCTCTTCTGAAGTGGTTTCAGTTCTGGACTTGTTTTGCTGCGGCGTTTATATGCTGCTTTGTTCCCTATATTTGCACTGGTGGCGAACTTTGATGCCCAGTGGATGTAATATGTGTAATAGCCGTGATAGCCTAGCGTAAGTTTCTTGCCTATTTATTTCCTTATTGTCTTGTTTATTTGTTTTCTTGTAGTCAGTGCAGTTCTTTTTCTGTGGTTTGCTAGTGGCCGCAATAGCCTATTTTTTAAAACTAGGCCACATTAACCATGGGTTACATATTTACTGTAGTTAACATGGGCCTCCACGGGCCGTAGAAACAATGGGCCTTCTAAGGGCCGTAGAAACAATGGGCCTTATACGGGCCGTAGACACAATGGGCCTTCTACGGGCCGTGTGATCGGGTGGCCAAACATGGGCCAATAACAGACCACATTATGGTCGTAAATGGGCTAGAGTTGAAATCGTCCGTTCATGGGCCGACCATAACGGGCCGTCGTTAATTGGCTGTATTTGATGACGCTATGAAAATGGCCCAACGTATTAACGGGCCACAAACGGGCCGACTGTAACCACGGGCTGAGTTTTACCACGGGTCATTACACTGTTCATTACAGGCCAGTTTTACCACGGGTCATTAATGGGCCGAGGGTTACTAAGGCCTCATATGGGCCGAAAGACGTCATGGGCCATACATGGGCCGGAAGTTAAAACGGGCTAGAATTATATTGGACGGCCCAGATGAAGCTACTGGGCCTAATTCAGTTAGGCCGTAAACGGGCCCTGGGTTAGCGGGCTGTAAATGGGCCATGTGCGAACACGCCGTTAACAGGCTTGTCGTGGGCCGGCCCGCCATATTTTGACCAAGTCAAACGGGCCGGCCTTTTCACGGGAATGGGCCTCTGTTGGGCCGTGCCACGTGTCGACGTATCATAGGCGCTTTGGGTCCAATGAGTGGATGACATCTGTCCCAACGGCGAGCCGACACGTGTTCTCTCCAGCCAATGATGATTTTACACGTGGAAAGTCCCCATTGGTTGGGGCTGTTAACGGGTTATCGGATCCAAGACCGGGCCCGATAGCTTAACGGCGTTCCGTTATGGTGGATGCCACGTGTCGGTCACCCTTGACGAAAGCACTTCTCTGACGCGCGATTTATCATCATGGAAGTGGACACTTCCGTGATGATAATTTTGGTAATGTCATGGAACACTTCTACGATAGCACAGGTATGACTATCTTGATTCTGTCATAAATTTGTCATGGATGTACATGCATGACGGGAAACGTGACCTACTGTGACAACCACATATCATCACGTAAGTGTATATTTTTTGTAGTGAAAGAAGTTCAAGAAACCTCGGAAGAACGGGTGAGGGGGCTTAGAGAAACCTCACTCAACGTGTGTCGTGAGCAGAACCCGCTCGCCCTCGTACGGCTCGGGCTCGATCTCTCCCTCCGGCAGCCTCCAAGACCCCTGCGCAATCCGGCCATCGGCAAAGAGATTCTCCAGGTCCTCCTCTGTGGATCCAATCCCCCTGGATCAAACCAGGCAGCAGAGCGGACCGCGAGGTCGACCCCTTCGCCGCCTTCTTGCCCTTAGCCGTCGACTTCTTCGCACGCTCCAGAGCCGCAGTCTTGTCCTTCGCCATAGCTATGGAGCTTGAGAGGAGTGGGCTGAGGGGCGTGGCGCTGGGGAAGACAAGGCGAAGAAGCAAAGGAGAAAGGGGCAAATGGCGAGCACTGTTCCACGCATCGGCAGCAGCGCCATACATGGCCACACATCCGAGTGGCTGACTCATGGGCCCGTGCAATCCTAGCGCATCCCGCAACCGGTGCCAGCTCGATACATGGCAAAAAATGCGGCGCGAGGATCGAGGAGTCCCTCCCCACCTGCCCCGCTTACCGCGCTGCGTCCCGGCCCGCGCGCTTCTCCAAATTTCGAATCCTGTGAAATCCGGATCTAGTAAAGCAGTCGATCGCATTAGAGATATCCAAATCCAATCTACCCGAATAAATGCCGTACAATTCACTCGGAAATTCCATAAGCTGAAATTGATCGAGGTGACTAATGAAGGGTTAAAATACCTAGCGTACTTCCAGACCCCTTTAGAAAGTGTCTCCGGGACATTGAATCGGGTCAGGATCAACTTTAACCCTTCTTCACTCGGTCCTCAATCCATTCGGGGGCTAATGATGATGACATGTACCTAGGGTAGGGTCATAGGCCTGACCTACATGCCTTACCCAAGGACACTACACAAGAGGCCAAGGTCCGCAAAGATAAACAAGAGATACCAACTAAAATCTTCATCAAGTGCAATACACTCAACAGACGATTTCACTCGGAAATCCCAATTCCACTCGACCATCATTATTCACTCGGAATACAGAGATTCACTCAGAGTCCAGAAGACCTAAAGTCACCCCTGGATGGCAACGGTCAGGCATTCACTCCGTTGCCATAAGGATCATTTAATACGGGCATTACCAGTAACATTCGAGACTTAACTCTCATTGAACCCTGGTGTAACTGAGGACATCGAAGGGTCGGCGTACTGTATATAAGCCACCCCTCCCCTCTTGCACAAGGGTTCGCACTCCCTGTAACTCATACTCCAATCAACAGAGCTCCTGCAGCACCGAGACGTAGGGATTTTACCTCCTCCGAGAGGGGCCTGAACTCGTAAATCCGAGTGTACAACTTCACCGTAGCTAGGACTCTACCCTCTCCTACGTACCCCCCCATCTCTACTGTCAGATCTGTTCCCACGACAACGGGCGCGGCTGCAAGACACACACCTTGCCCCGAATAAGATGGGCAAAATGAGGCGCCGAACAAGGCCGTCGACCCCCCAAGCATGGCCTCCTCGTTGGCAAACCGCCTTGGCGATTGGTTCACGGCGGCAAGAATGCGGCAATGCTCCTACTGGTTCTACCAGGAGTCGAGCAACATCGCGGTTTGCCTCATTGGCCTTGCCAAGCACAGCCTCAGAACCAATGGCTCGAGCCCAACTCCTGCTGAATTTTTCGCCGGCGGCTACCAAGCTGGATGAGTGGAGAGCCACCATCCAGAGCTTGATCGGTTTGCTGAAACTGGTAAATCGCAGCACGCAGAGCCGTCTCGATGCCCGTGAACGATGACGGCAGCCCAGGCTAATGGCCGCGTCGAGGGGGCTACACTAACAGTGCAGTCCCTGATAATCCCCAAGTGCAGGGAATCATCGTAGCAATTCCCAAAGGTGGAAGTGATAAGTATGGAGTGTCGAACCCACAAGGAGCTAAAGGTAAGATCAATATTCTCTCAAGTCCTATCTGCCACTGATACGACTCTACGTACACTGAACGTTTGCTTCCAACTAGAAACGACAAATAAAACTATGTTGTGGGTATGAAGAGGATAACTTTGCATGATATCGGAGAGCTAAAACATAAAAGTAGGTGTTGTTAGCATAAAGTTAGAATATATTACTAAATATTATAAATATCGAGTGTGGAATAATGATGGGTCGGTGGGCGGAATTATCCTAGGCAATCGTTAACAAGATCGGTAATCACTATTGCAATTTCATATGAGGGAGAGGCATAAGCTAACATACTTTCTCCTCTTGGATCATATGCACTTATGATTGGAACTCTAGCAACAATCCGCAACTACTAAAGATCATTAAGGTAAAACCCAACCATAGCATTAAAGCATCAAGTCCCCTTTATCCCATACGCAACAACCCCCTTACTCGGGTTTATGCTTCTGTCACTCAAGCAACCCACTATAAGCAAATCATGAACGTATTGCAACACCCTACAGTGGGAATCCCTCACGCTTGCGCGACACGGAGGGCACAATAGGACAGCACCAAAATAAAACATACAACTCATACCAATCTAGATCATCAATCAGCCCAAAGACAAAGGATATCTACTCAAAACATCATAGGATGGCAACACATCATTGGATCATAATATGTGGCATAAAGCACCATGTTCAAGTAGGGATTACAGCGGGGTGCAGGAGAGTGGACCGCGTAAAAGAGATGAGGATGATGATGATGGTGATGTTGATGAAGACGATCACTGCAGCGTTGATTCCCCTCCCGTTGGCACTCCGGCGCCACCAAGAGAGAAGAGGAGAGGTTCTCCCCCTTGTCCTTCCTCCTCCATGGCCTCCCCTAGATGGGGAGAGGTTCTCCCTCTGGTCCTTGGCCTTCATGGCGATGATGGCCCCTCCGGGATCCTCCTCCATGGCCTCCGGTGATGATGGCCCTCTCCGACAGGGTGCCAGAGAGGGCCTAGATTGATTTCTCGTGGCTACAGAGGCTTGCGGCGGCGGAACTTCTGATCTAGGTTATTTTCTGGAGGTTCCTGTATTTATAGGAATTTTTGGCGTTGGTTTCACGTCAGGGGGGTCTCCAAGTCGTCCACAAGTTAGGGGCCCACGCCCAAGGGGGGTGGGTGCGCCCCCACCCTCGTGGACAGCCCGGGACTCTTCTGGCCCAACTCTTTTACTCTGGGGGCTTCTTCTGGTCCATAAAAAATCGTCAAAAATTGGCATGTCAATTGGACTCCATTTGGTATTCCTTTTTCTGTAAAACTCAAAAACAAGGAAAAAACAGAAACTGGCACTGGGCTCTAGGTTAATAGGTTAGTCCCAAAAATCATATAAAATAGCATATAAATGCATATAAAACATCTAAGATGGATAATATAATAGCATGAATACTTCATAAATTATAGATACATTGGAGACGTATCAGCATCCCCAAGCTTAATTCATGCTCGTCCTCGAGTAGGTAAATGATAAAAGAAATAATTTATGAAGTGTGCATGCTATCAGGTGCACAAGTTTGATCAATGATAATTTCAATCACCTTTTCTAGCATCATTATATGTCATGACAGTAGCTCATCTCATAAAACTTTTCATGATCAAGTAACAAGCTATTCACATGTTAAAGTATAGATAATAAACTTTCTTGAAAACTAACAAACAGTGCTCTTAGTCATGAAACAATTGCAATTCATCTTATTTTCGGGAAGGGTCTATGTGAGCTTTGATTCAGCAAACTCCACATACTCAACTATCATTTAATCTTTCACAATTGCTAACACTCATGTGATACTTATGGGATCAAAGTTTTAATCGGACACAGAGAAAGATAGGGGCTTATAGTTTCGCCTCCCAACCTTTTACCTCAAGGGTAATGTCAACAATAATAATTTATGAAAACCTACATCCAGGTGGATATATATATCCGGATCACTCCAACACAAAGTGCTTGCCAAAGGAAAAAGTGTAAAAAGGAAAGGTGATGATCACCATGACTCTTGTATAAGGGTAGAAGATAAAAGTAAAAGATAGGCCCTTCGCAGAGGGAAACAGAGGTTGTCATGCGCTTTTATGGTTGGATGCAGAAAATCTTACTGCAAAAGAACGTCACTTTTTATTGCCTCTTGTGATAAAGACCTTTATTATGCAGTCGGTCGCTTTTATTTCTTCCCTATCACAAGTTCGTATAAAGCTTATTTTCTTCGCACTAATAGATCATACATATTTAGAGAGCAATTTTTATTGCATGCACCGATGACAACTTACTTGAAGGATCTTACTCAATCCTTAGGTAGGTATGGTGGACTCTCATGGCAAAACTGGTTTAAGAGATGTCTGGAAGCACAAGTAGTATTTCTACTTGGTGCAAAGAATTTGGCTAGCATGAGAGGGAAAGGCAAGCCCAACATGTTGGATGATCCAAGACAATATAACATTTCGGATATAGGAAAACATAACCCATTAAGTTGCCTTCCTTATCCAACATCAACCTTTTAGCTTGTCATATTTTAATGAGTGCTCACAATTACAAAATATGTCCAAGATAGTATATTTATATGTGAAATCTCTCTTCCATCAATATTCTTTCAAGAATTTTTCAAGTGACCAATTCTGCGTTTGCTAAATTTCAATAAGTTTACTACCTATACTTATTCTGTGTGAAGTCATTACTCCCCATGGTATAAGCATATGAACCATATATAAATTCAGATTTATAATATTCAATTCATTCAACCATTTACTCATAGGATATATGTGAAGCACGTGAGTAAATGACAAACTACTCCAAAAAGATATAAGTGAAGAACGCTGAGTAGTCAAATAATTAACTAGCCATGGGAGGATTCTTTTTCATTCAAGATTTCAGATCCAATGATTTTATTAAAACATCAAGTAAAATTGAAAATACGCTCCAAGCAAAACACATATCATGTGACGAATAAAAATATAGCTCCGAGTAAGGTATACCGATAGTTTTGAGGACGAAAGAGGGGATGCCTTCCGGGGCATCCCCAAGCTTAGGCGCTTGAGTCTTCCTTGAATATTACCTTGGGGTGCCTTGGGCATCCCCAAGCTTAGGCGCTTGAGTCTTTTTTGAATATTACCTTGGGGTGCCTTGGGCATCCCCAAGCTTAGGGTCTTTCCACTCCTTATTCTCCTCATATCGATATCTCACTCAAAGCTTGAAAACTTCAATCACACAAAACTTAACGGAACTTCGTGAGATAGGTTAGTATGATAAAGAGTAAACCATTCACTTTGGTACTGTCAAAGACAAGGTTCATAATTGTTCTCACACTATGCCTACTGTACCATACCATTTCTACAATTTATATTGAGAAATATAAGCCATAGAAACTAGAAAACAAGCAAACTATGCAATGAAAACAGAATCTTTCAGAAACAGAACAGTCTGTAATGATATGAACAGAAACCATACTTCTGCTACTCCAAAAATTATGAGATAAATTGGTGGACGTGAGGAATTTGTCTATTAATCTTCTGAAAAAAGAATCAACTCAAAAGCACTCTTCTGTAAAAAAAATGGTAGCTAATCCCGTGAGCGCAAAGTTTCTGTTTTTTACAGCAAGATCACATTAACTCTCACCCAAGTCTTCCCAAAGGTCTTACTTGGCACTTTATTGAAACAAAAAGCTATAAAACATGATTACTACAGTAGCTTAATCATTTAAACACACAAAAACAGTAAGGGTAAATATTGGGTTGTCTCCCAGCAAGCGCTTTTCTTTAATGCCTTTTAGCTAGGTATGATGATTTCAATGATGCTCACATAAAAGAAAAGAATTGAAACATAAAGAGAGCATCATGAAGAATACGACTAGCACATTTAAATCTAACCCGCTTCCTATGCCTAGGGATTTTGTGAACACATAATTTATAGGAACAAGAATCAACTAGCATAGGAAGGCAAAACAAGTATAACTTCAAAACTTTAAGCACGTAGAGAGGAAACTTGATATTACTGCAACTCCCACAAGCAAATATACCTCCCTCATAATAACTTTCAGTAGCATCATGAATGAATTCAACAATATAACCATCACATAAAGCATTCTTTTCATGATCTACAAGCATAGAAATTTTTCTACTCTCCACATAAGCAAAATTCTTCTCATTCGGAATAGTGGGATCACTAATTCCTAAAGTTGACACTCTTGCAAACCCGCTTTAGATGATAGTATTATTCATACTCCAAAAGATATAAGTGAAGTTCATGTAGCATTCTACAATTAATATAGACTAACCAATATCCAAGCTCAAAATATATAAGTGAAGTACATGAAGCATTCTATAAAACCATACTCAAAAGATTTAAGTGAAGCACAAAGAGCAATTCTATAAATTGATGAAGGGACATCTCATACTAGCATGGTTCTTAAAGAAAAAGAAAAACACAAAGGACACAAATCATGTGAACAAAACAAAAACCGAGGTATACCGATAATTGTTGAAGAAGAAAAATGGGATGCCAACCGGGGCATCCCCAAGCTTAGATGCTTGAGTATCCTTGGAATATTTACTTGGGGTGACTTGGGCATCCCCAAGCTTGAACTCTTGCCTCTCTTTATTCTTCTCACATCGGTAACTCCTCGTTCTTCGAACACTTCATCCACAAAAACTTAACAAAAACTTTGTGAGATCCGTTAGTATACTAAAGCAGATCACTACCTTTAGGTACTGTTGCAAGCTCATTCCAATTTCATATTAGCACTTTATCTACTGTATTCCAACTTCACCATGGTTCATACCCCCCGATACTACCCATAGATTCATCAAAATAAGCGATCAACACATAGAAAACAGAATCTGTCAAAAACAGGACAGTCTGTAGTAATCTGGAAGTTTAGTAAACTTCTTTAACTCCAAAAAATTCTAAAAATATATGAAAATTTAAACAATTTGTACAGAAGTAATGTGCAAAAAGTTTCAGACCCATTTCACTTTCCAGTAAAAAATGTAAATTCACGCACTACAGCCAAAGTTTCTGTTTTTGTACTGCACATAGTAAACAAGCAATCTAATCATCCTAAAACCAAAGCTTGGCACATTATTTTTATAATACAATGGATATATACAAGGGGATAATTATTTTCAAAGAAGCTTCCATGAAAATTTTTACATTGTTTCCATGAGCATGAACACAAGTGTTCAAGGTCGACCCTCACTTCTCCAATGCATAAACTTCCAATCACTTCTCTTACTGAAAAACTTTTTAGGCATGAGAGGCAAGTAAATTTTTTGTATTTTCATTCTTAAAAAAAATTGTATGTTTCACCCACAACTAAACAGAAACAAAAAGTAAAAACAAAATCTACTTAGTGAAGAAAGCAAACAAGCACACACGAGAATATCAACCCCACGCTATTGCTCCCCGGCAACGGCGCCGGAAAAGAGCTTGATAATCCCCAAGTGCAGGGAATCATCGTAGCAATTCCCAAAGGTGGAAGTGATAAGTATGGAGTGTTGAACCCACAAGGAGCTAAAGGTAAGATCAACATTCTCTCAAGTCCTATTTGCCACTGATACGACTCTACGTACATTGAATGTTTGCTTCCAACTAGAAACGAGAAATAAAACTACGTTGTGGGTATGAAGAGGATAACTTTGCATGATATCGGAGAGCTAAAACATAAAAGTAGGTGTTGTTATCATAAAGTTAGAATATATTACTAAATATTGTAAATAGCGAGTGTGGAATAATGATGGGTCGGTGTGCGGAATTATCCTAGGCAATCGTTAACAAGACCGGTAATCACTATTGCAATTTCAGATGAGGGAGAGGCATAAGCTAACATACTTTATCCTCTTGGATCATATGCACTTATGATTGGAACTCTAACAAGCATCCGCAACTACTAAAGATCATTAAGGTAAAACCCAACCATAGCATTAAAGCATCAAGTCCCCTTTATCCCATACACAACAACCCCCTTACTCGGGTTTATGCTTCTGTCACTCAAGCAACCCACTATAAGCAAATCATGAACGTATTGCAACACCCTACAGCGGGAATCCCTTACGCTTGCGCGACACAGAGGGCACACTAGGACAGCACCAAAATAAAACATACAACTCATACCAATCTAGATCATCAATCAGCCCAAAGACAAAGGATATCTACTCAAAACATCATAGGATGGCAACACATCATTGGATCATAATATGTGGCATAAGGCACCATGTTCAAGTAGGGATTACAGTGGGGTGCGGGAGAGTGGACCACGTAAAAGGGATGAGGATGGTGATGATGATGGTGATGTTGATGAAGACGATCACCGCGGCGATGATTCCCCTCCCGATGGCACTCCAGCACCACCAAGAGAGAGGAGGAGAGGTTCTCCCCCTTGTGCTTCCTCCTCCATGGCCTCCCCCCTAGATGGGGAGAGGTTCTCCCTCTGGTCCTTGGCCTTCATGGTGATGATGGCCCCTCCGGGATCCTCCTCCATGGCCTCCGGTGATGATGGCCCTCTCCGGCAGGGTGCCAGAGAGGGCCTAGATTGATTTCTCATGGCTACAGAGGCTTGCGGCGTCGGAACTTCTGATCTAGGTTATTTTCTGGAGGTTCCTCTATTTATAGGAATTTTTTGCATCGGTTTCACGTCAGGGGGGTCTCCGAGTCGTCCACGAGATAGGGGCCCACGCCCAAGGGGGAAAGAGCGCCCCCCACCCTCGTGGATAGCCCGGGACTCTTCTGGCCCAACTCTTTTACTCCGGGGGCTTCTTCTGGTCCATAAAAAATCGTCAAAAATTGGCACGTCAATTGGACTCCATTTGGTATTCCTTTTCTGTAAAACTCAAAAACAAGGAAAAAACAGAAAATGGCACTGGGCTCTAGGTTAATAGGTTAGTCCCAAAAATCATATGAAATAGCATATAAATGCATATAAAACATCTAAGATGGATAATATAATAGCATGAATACTTCATAAATTATAGATACGTTGGAGACGTATCAGCATCCCCAAGCTTAATTCCTGCTCGTCCTCGAGTAGGTAAATGATAAAAGAAATAATTTATGAAGTGTGAATGCTATCAGGTGCACAAGTTTGATCAATGATAATTTCAATCACCTTTTCTAGCATCATTATATGTCAGGACAGTAGCTCATCTCATAAAACTTTTCATGATCAAGTAACAAGCTATTCACATCTTAGAGTACAGATCATAAACTTTCTTGAAAACTAACAAACAGTGCTCTTGGTCATCAAACAATTGCAATTCATCTTATTTTCGGGAAGGGTGTATGTAAGAGCTTTGATTCAGCAAACTTCACATACTCAACTATCATTTAATCTTTCACAATTGCTAACACTCATGTTATATTTATGGGTTCAAAGTTTTAATCCGACACAGAGAAAGATAGGGGCTTATAGTTTCGCCTGCCAACCTTTTACCTCAAGGGTAATGTCAACAATAATAATTTATGAAAACCTACATCCAAGTGGATATATATATCCGGATCACTCCAACACAAAGTGCTTGCCAAAGGAAAAAGTGTAAAAAGGAAAGGTGATGATCACCATGACTCTTGTATAAGGGTAGAAGATAAAAGTAAAAGATAGGCCCTTCGCAGAGGGAAGCAGAGGTTGTCATGCGCTTTTATGGTTGGATGCAGAAAATCTTAATGCAAAAGAACGTCACTTTATATTGCCTCTTGTGATAAAGACCTTTATAATGCAGTCCGTCGCTTTTATTTATTCCCTATCGCAAGTTCGTATAAAGCTTATTTTCTTCGCACTAATAGATCATACATATTTAGAGAGCATTTTTTATTGCATGCACTGATGACAACTTACTTGAAGGATCTTACTCAATCCTTAGGTAGGTATGGTGGACTCTCATGGCAAAACTGGTTTAAGGGATGTTTGGAAGCACAAGTAATATTTCTACTTGGTGCAAAGAATTTGGCTAGCATGAGAGGGAAAGGCAAGCCCAACATGTTGGATGATCCAAGACAATATACCATTTCGGATATAGGAAAACATAACCCATTAAGTTGTCTTCCTTGTCCAACATCAACCTTTTAGCATGTCATATTTTAATGAGTGCTCACAATTACAAAAGATGTCCAAGATAGTATATTTATATGTGAAATCTCTCTTCCTTCAATATTCTTTCATAAATTGTTCAAGTGACCAATTCTGCGTTTGCTAACTTTCAATAAGTTTACTACCTGTACTTATTCTGTCTGAAGTCATTACTCCCCATGGTATAAGCATATGAACCATATATAAATTCAGATTTATAATATGCAATTCATTCAACCATTTACTCATAGGATATATGTGAAGCACATGAGTAAATGACAAACTACTCCAAAAAGATATAAGTGAAGAACACTGAGTAGTCAAATAATTAACTAGCCATGGGAGGATTCTTTTTCATTCAAGATTTCAGATCCAATGATTTTATTCAAACAGCAAGTAAAATTGAAAATACGCTCCAAGCAGAACACATATCATGTGACGAATAAAAATATAGCTCCGAGTAAGGTACGATAGTTTTGAAGACGAAAGAGGGGATGTCTTCCTTGAATATTACCTTGGGGTGCCTTGGGCATCCCCAAGCTTAGGGTCTTTCACTCCTTATTCTCCTCATATCGATATCTCACTCAAAGCTTGAAAACTTCAATCACACAAAACTTAACGGAACTTCATGAGATAGGTTAGTATGATAAAGAGTAAACCATTCACTTTGGTACTGTCAAAGACAAGGTTCATAATTGTTCTCACACAATGCCTACTATACCATACCATTTCTACAATTTATATTGAGAAATATAAGCCATAGAAACAAGAAAACAAGCAAACTATGCAATGAAAACAGAATCTGTCAGAAACAGAACAGTCTGTAATGATCTGAACAACAACCATACTTCTGCTACTCCAAAAATTATGGGATAAATTGGTGGACGTGAGGAATTTGTCTATTAATCTTCTGCAAAAAGAATCAACTCAAAAGCACTCTTTAGTAAAAATGGTAGCTAATCCCGTGAGCGCAAAGTTTCTGTATTTTACAGCAAGATCACATTAACTCTCACCCACAACTAAACAGAAACAAAAAGGAAAAACAAAATCTACTTAGTGAAGAAAGCAAACAAGCAGACACGAGAATATCAACCCCACGCTATTGCTCCCAGGCAACGGCGCCAGAAAAGAGTTTGATAATCCCCAAGTGCAGGGAATCATCGTAGCAATTCCCAAAGGTGGAAGTGATAAGTATGGAGTGTTGAACCCACAAGGAGCTAAAGGTAAGATCAACTTTCTCTCAAGTCCTATCTGCCACTGATACGACTCTACGTACACTGAACGTTTGCTTCCAACTAGAAACGAGAAATAAAACTACGTTGTGGGTATGAAGAGGATAACTTTGCATGATATCGGAGAGCTAAAACATAAAAGTAGGTGTTGTTATCATAAAGTTAGAATATATTACTAAATATTATAAATAGCGAGTGTGGAATACTGATGGGTCGGTGTGTGGAATTATCCTAGGCAATCGTTAACAAGACCGGTAATCACTATTGCAATTTCATATGAGGGAGAGGCATAAGCTAACATACTTTATCCTCTTCAATCATATGCACTTATGATTGGAACTCTAGCAAGCATCCGCAACTACTAAAGATCATTAAGGTAAAACCCAACCATAGCATTAAAGCATCAAGTCCCCTTTATCCCATACGCAACAATCCCCTTACTCGGGTTTATGCTTTTGTTACTCAAGCAACCCAATATAAGAGAATCATGAACGTATTGCAACACCCTACAGCGGGAATCCATCACGCTTGCGCGACACGGAGGGCACAATAGGACAGCACCAAAATAAAACATACAACTCATACCAATGTAGATCATCAATCAGCCCAAAGACAAAGGATATCTACTCAAAACATCATAGGATGGCAACACATCATTGGATCATAATATGTGGCATAAAGCACCATGTTCAAGTAGGGATTACAGCGGGGTGCGGGAGAGTGGACCGCGTAAAGGAGATGAGGATGGTGATGATGATGGTGATGTTGATGAAGACGATCACCGGGGCGATGATTCCCCTCCCGATGGCACTCCGGTGCCACCAAGAGAGAGGAGGAGAGGTTCTCCCCCTTGTGCTTCCTCCTCCATGGCATCCCCCCTAGATGGGGAGAGATTCTCCCTCTGGTCCTTGCCCTTCATGGCGATGATGGCCCCTCCGGGATCCTCCTCCATGGCCTCCGGTGATGATGGCCCTCTCCGGCAGGGTGCCAGAGAGGGCCTAGATTGATTTCTCATGGCTACAGAGGCTTGCCGCGGCGGAACTTCCGATCTAGTTTATTTTCTGGAGGTTCCTGTATTTATAGGAATTTTTGGCGTCGGTTTCACGTCAGGGGGGTCTCCGAGTCGTCCACGAGATAGGGGCCCATGCCCAAGGGGTGGGCGCGCCCCCCACCCTCGTGGACAGCCCGGGACTCTTCTGGCCCAACTCTTTTACTCCGGGGGCTTCTTCTGCTCCATAAAAAGTTGTCAAAATTGGCACGTCAATTGGACTCCATTTGGTATTCCTTTTCTATAAAACTCAAAAACAAGGAAAAAAACAGAAACTGGCACTGGGCTCTAGGTTAATAGGTTAGTCCCAAAAATCATATAAAATAGCATATAAATGCATATAAAACATCTAAGATGGATAATATAATAGCATGAATACTTCATAAATTATAGATACGTTGGATATGTATCAGTCCCCTCTGCGACAGCAAGCCCAGAGGTAGCCCCAACGAGCACAGCATGTCGAAGAGCCGATGAGACGTCGATGGCCCTGTCTGGCCCGCAAACCCACCAAGATCAACCACGGGTTCTGGAAGATCGACGGAAGGAAGATGCGCTGTCACCATCGAGTGACGCCAGGAGGCACACCGTCAATCCAACAGGCGCAATGGCCCAGGCATTGATGAACCCGCACCCAGCGATGGTGGGTACTTGCCTTACGAGATTGGGTGCCCTGCTTCACTCGAGAGTCGCGACAAGTCCGCTGGCCATCTGCATGAGTCTTCAAGCCTGAACTGGCAGAAAAATACGATGGAAAGTTAAATCCGGCAGAGTTTTTGAGCATCTAGATGATTGTCATTCAAGCCGCCGAGGCCAGAGATGAGAAGGTGTTCGCCAACTACTTCCCTTTGGTGCTCAAGCCAAATGTGAGGTCATGGCTGATGCACCTGCTGGAGAACTCCATTTCCTCATGGGATGACATGTGCAATGAGTTCATTGGCGCCTTAACAGGTGGCCACCAAGAGCCTGGACAGCCTAGTGACTTGCAGGTCCTTCCGCAAAAAAGAAGGGGAGGGTTTGCGTAAATACATACGGAGGTACAGCCGAGTGCACCGCAACATTCCGGAGATACATCCAGCAGCAGTGGTTGCCGCGTTCCATTCGAACATGCGCAACAGGAGGATGCAAGCCAAGATGAATGTCCGGCTGCCCAAGACCGTCAACGAGCTATATACCTTGGCAGACAAGTGCACTCGGGCTGAAGAAGGAAGGCGACTCCCCGGGGAAGAGGCTGGCGTCGAAATCAATTCAGATGAAGATGACGAAGCCACTAACCCGAAGAGGAAGAACCGGAGGCGCAATAGGAAACACAAGGAGAAGATAGTGTTGGCCGTTGAGAGCTCTGGTGATCCTAGTACCGGTAAGAAAGCCAAAACCGAGGTCCCGGCAAGGGAGCTGCCACATGCCCTGATTGTCGGGAGGCCGCAGCAGCCGAAAAAGCCAGAGTTCCTACGGGCCATACTATAAAATCCACCGCACCAAAGGTCATGATCTCCAAGAGTGCCACCAAGTGGAGCAGCTTGTCAAGAAACAAAAAGCTGAGTACGAGAAGCGTGATAGGGAGAGAGGTCAAGAAGGTGCTGGCGGGAAAGGGTCATGGTAGTAGAGGAGGCCGCCGTGGCAAGACCCCGTAGCAAAAGGAAAAACCTGTTAGAAGTCGTGAGAATAAAGAAGGAGACGATGGGAGTGATGAAGAGGATGAGGAAGAAACTAGCGAGCAAGAGTTCCAAAAGGCAACCGAAGCCATGTGTATTTATGGGGGCGCATCTTTGCACTCCTCTCACCGCCAGCTCAAACAGTGGGCGCGTGAGGTCAATGTCGTGGAGGCAATTGCAAACTCCCAAGAGCCACTCAAATGGTCCCCCATGCCTATCATCTTTGACGAGGAGGATCACCCTGACCGTACCACTGCGGTCGGGTGTTTGCCGTTGTTGGTTTCCCCAACAATCCGCAACCTCAAAGTAACAAAGATGCTAGTTGACGGTGGGGCCGGGTTGAACTTGATCTCCCCTAAGGAAATTAGCAACAGATCCGCACGAATCAATCTCCACCTCCAGCTCCCGTGACTAGAGCATGCACCTCATTAATCATGCATGTAGTGCAAACTCCTTCCCATGCGTATATAGACTCCTCCTGTTGTATAATACTTGCATGCAAAAAAACAGAAAAGCTGATGTTGTCAAAGATTCCATCTAAAAAATGTTCAAAATGTTTTGTAACTCAAACCGTCGCTCTGATTGAAAAACTATTTTCACATAAAAGATTCGTCATGACGAGACCTTCGAAACTAGATCCCATGTTGGTATGTTTCGATGACTTTTTTTCGGGTCAAAAGTTACCACGCATGTGCTACGTAAGTTATCACGACTATGACACACAGTTACCAAGTTGTTTTCATAGGAAATACCGGGCATAAAAAGATGGTCTTCCAACTTTTCTTCTCATGTGCACATGCATATATGCAGTAGATGACAAAACTATGATGTCATCCTAGATTCTCCCTATTTCAAAACTTGAAAATGTTTTGTACCTCAAACTACCCCTTTGATCGAAAAACTGTATTCACATAAGAGATTCGTCAGGACAAGATCTTCAAAACTAGATCCCATGTTAGTATGTTCCGATGACTTTTTTTAGATAAAAATTTATCACGCATGAGCTACGCAAGTTATCATACTAGTTGAGTGTAAAGTTATCGTGTTCTTTACACAGAAATTACCGAGGCATAAAAAATGGTTTCTTCGACCTTCTCCCCACATGCACATGCACACGCCCTAGAGAATGAAAATGCTAATGTCAGGGAGGATTCGACCAAATTTAAAAATTTAAAAATATTTTGTAACTTAAATAGCCGCTCTAGTATAAAAACCTTTTTACATAAAAAAATCATTGCGATAAGGCCTTCGAAACAAGATCTCATGTTGCTATGTTTCGACAACTTCTTTCAGTCAAAAGATCATCAGGCCTAAACTAACTAAGTTTATCAACTCTGTTGTGGGTATATTACCATGATATTCACACACGAATTACCGAAGGGTGTTTTTCAACAAGTCCCTACCCATCCCGGTCAAAAGTTATCACACCTGGACTAAGTAAGTTATCAACTTAGTTGTGCGTATATTTTCAACAATTTTTTCATGAGTCAAAATTTGTACATAAGTTATCATGTTTGGAGCCTGTGTTACCATGTTATTTACAGAGTATGTTTTCAATAACTTTTTTCCACGAGTCAAAAGTTATCGTGGTGTTTGTAAATAAGTTATCAGGTCCGGAAGCCTGTGTTACCATGTTATTTATAGAGTATGTTTTCAATAAAAAAATTCCACGGTCAAAAAGTTATTGTGGTGTTTGTACCTAAGTTAATAGGTCCGGAAAGCATATATTATCACGCTTTTACACAGAAGTTATCGGTGGTATGTTTTCATCAACTTTTTTCCATGGGTCAAAGTTATTGTGGTGTTTGTATCTTAGTTATCAGGTCCGGGAGCCTATATTATCATGCTTTTACACAAAAAGCTATTGGTTGTATGTTTTTAATATCTTCTTCTCTGGGTCAAAATTATCGTGGTGTTTGTACTTGAGTTATCATGTCCAAGGGCGTATATTACCATGCTATTACTTTGAAGTTATCAGTGGTATGTTTTAATTTCAACAACTTTTTTCCACGGGTCAAAGTTATCGTGGTGTTTGTACCTAAATTATTAGGTCAGGGGATGTATCTTACCATGCTATTACTTAGAAGTTATCGGTGGTATATTTTCAACAACTTTTTCTCACGGGTCAAAATTATCATGGCGTTTGCATCTAAATTATCAGGTCCAGGAGCCTATATTATCATGCTGTTTACACAAATAGTTGCCGAGGTATGTTTACAAGGATTTTTTGTAACCAAATAAAGGGTAAGTCAGTCTACAATAATCATGTTTCTATAACATATACAACTTGGTAACTATAAAAATAACCATGTTAATAACTACAACCCGATGACTACATAATTGTTATGTTGGAACTACGTATAGTCTTACCTCCTATGATGACCCCTCTCTCATCAAATTACTACGAAGATTTTCTTGGATTCTACCATGATACGACGCGCTACCTTCCCTTTGCCAACATCTCCCACCTGTCCAAGTGCATCTCATGTAGAATCCTCTTTGATCCCACCACCAACGCCGTTCTCGGCATCATCGGAGTGCTTGCGGAGATGCCTACTTACATCAAGAAGTGAACCACAAAATGATTCATGAGTGAAAGAAAAACCGGAAATGCATTCTATAAAAATACAACAAAATCCGAGTAGTACCAATTCCTAACAGAAAAAACAAATGGAGGGCTGCACCGTAGTAGTGGCCTACTCGCGGTAATCACGTATCTAAAGAATTAGCCAACTTCCAAACAAAACATGTGGTTGACTGAGATGGTCACCAGGTACACTCAAAAGTTAGTACTGAGTCTGCAGGTGCGCAGTTCGATTCTTATTGCCGCTACTGTTTTTTGAAAAAATGAGCCAACGACCCACGATGATGGAATCGTGCGTGCCTATCGCTAACCAACAGTGGGCAGGAACTTAGCTTTCTCGATTGGAAAATTGTGGGAAGCATATCAAGCTTCTTTGGATATAACCTACAAGTCAAGAGATGTGACTAAAAAGGAGAACAGAGGTATACGAGATTCTTATGAAATAAACCATGGTTTATATGTAGACAGTGGCGGAGACAGGCCTGGGGCAACTAGGGCTATAGCCCCAGGCCTAGAAACAACTTCCCTTATAATTTCTTCGTACAAAGTATAGAAAATCATAGAATTTTATCACTTAACATAGCATAGCCCCAGGCGTAACCACATCTAGCTCCGCCACTGTATGCAGAACAATGCAACGCAGAAATAATGAAATAAACTGAATCAAGATTACATACGGATAAGTGGGTATTAACTTGAGGGTTCTAAAGGAATGACTAACTAAGAAAATTAAGTATAAATACATATGTGATACACATGAAATAAGTCATTATATCTCAGATCACACGAAAGTAGAAAGAATCAAAGATATGGACATAATTAATAAAATTGAACTTCAATAAAATAAGTATGCGTCGACGCAGCAGCCATTCAGTTTATAATTTACAGGGGAAAGGAACAAACAACTGCATTGCTTGAACAAACGATGAATGCCCATACCCTGTTCTCCGAGACCATCAGCATGGGGCGAGTTTGGTTGCCTGCACCGAGCCCAACCAGGCCCACGCGATGCAGCATCTTTTTGGACCTCGGTTGTTTGGTTGCTCGCATATATTGTTAAGCCCGCATAGCACGGTTCTTAAAGCACCCCTAGGCCTGGCCCGTTGGGAACGGCCGAATCGGCAGTTTCCCCAGAGCCAGGCCCGAGCGATGCTTCGAGGCGCACATGGGTGGCTCTCTGGAGATGTGTGTCTCGGGTTAATCCCTCTCTCTCTCCCTAATCCTCAATCCCCTCTCTCTCCCTAATCCTCAATCCCCTCTCTCTCCCTCTACTCCAGTGCGATCCCGTCCGCCATGGGGGCAGGGGAGCTCTACCACGAGCTGCTGCAGTCCATGGCCGCGATGCTCGCTGATGCAGCCCAGCTCGCGGCGCGGTGCCGGGGCCCGCCGAGGGACGGGAAGCTGCAGACGCAGAGCGCCGTCGATGCGCTCGGCGCCCGGCTCGACGTCAACCTCCGAGACTGCGCGGTGCTCGTCCGGACCGGCGTGCTGTCTGACTCCGACGCCTCCGTCGTCGCCGTCCCGGCGACAGCGGCTGCGGCGCAGGCGGCCGTGTAGGAGCTGCTCGCGCGGCTGCAGATCGGGCACGCCGAGGCCAAGTGCTGGGACGTGGACGGGCTCCTCGACACGCTCAACCGGGACGAGAAGAGCGTCGTGTCGCTGCTCGGCCGCGCCAACGTGTCCGCGCTGGTGCAACTGCTCACGGCGTCGGCACCCAAGGCGCGGGAGATAGCCGCCATGGTGCACTACAAAAAAAAGACACATCCGTGATATTTTGGGCCGAACAAATTTTTTTCTGTCATACTTATGACACTTCTATGATGATAATTGTGACAAAACCCGGTATCATCATAGATGTGGTGGGCTCCTACTTCTATGACAAAAAATCATGACAGAAAATGGGCTTTTCATCCTGGGCGGGCCAGAGACGCAGCTTCATGACATTCTTTGGGCCATCCATGACGGAAAAACCATGGTAGAAGTAAGGGCGAGGAAAATATCGGGGTGTTCCCGGTTACGGTGGGTGGTCGGGGTCGAGCGATGCACGGAGGTTTGCGCGTTTCTCTCGTACACGCACGTGCGTGGGTGCGAGGCGTTGGGCTCTAACTGAACCCGAGCGAGGCGTTCGCCTACTGAACCCGAGCGATTGCACTGCAGGCTACGCGTTACTGAACCCGAGCGATCGACCGATGGCTGTTAACTGAACCCGATCGAGCGATTCCTTCGCAAGTACTGCTAACTGAAGCCGATCGATGCTGCCTCTGGATGAACAGTGAGTGTTGCTGGGGGGGTTTGGATGAACAGTTCCCGGTGGGGGTGGATGAACAGGACCCCGTGGTGTTGCCTCTGGATGAACAGGACCCCAATCGATCGAGCCGGTTGGGGCTGGATGAACAGGACCCCGTGGAGGGCTGGATGAATAGGACCACCCCGTGGAGGGCTGGATGAATAGTAGACAGTGGAGGGCTGGATGAACAGTAGCCTGTGGAGGGGTGGTTGAACTGGAGCCCGTGGAGAGGGCTGGTTGAACAGTAGCCGGTGGAGTAGCGTGCGGTGGAGGCTGGATGAACAGGAGCCAGTGGATGAACAGTCGCAGGTGGAGGCTGGAGGAGGTTAATGGTGGATGAACAGCAGCCCGTGGAGGCTGGAGGGGGTCGATGGTGGAGATTAACAGTATCCCGTGGAGTCCCATTTTGCGGTACGCCACACCCCTCCCGATGAACAGGAACCCCGTTTCGACCGTAGCGCTCCAACACAAGTCCGTTTCCTCCGTTTTGCGGTACGCCACACCCCTCCCGATGAACAGGACCCCCGTTTCGACCGTAGGATGTCCATTTCCTCTGTTTTGCGGTACGCCAGACCCCTCCCGATGAACAGGATCCCGTTTCGACCGTGGCCGGTCGAACACAAGGCCGTTTCCTCCGTTCTGCGGTACGCCAGGCCTCATTTCCATCGGCTGTTCCGTCCAAGCCGGTTGGCTCCCACGCGTTCCGTTGCCTCCCGATGAACACGACGCATTCCGTTGCCTCCCCATGAACACGACGACAACGCAGTTTCTCCGTTCCGACCCAGCCATGTACACGAGCCCTGGCCGTACGTATGCGCGAGTAGGCATTCGAGACCCCACCCGTATGTACATACGTGGCCGTATTTTCTTTCTTGCACACTGGCCGTTGTACGTACGTGTACCTGCTACATGCGCGCCTCTACTATGCCACGTGCGCGCCTCTACTACGACACGTGCGCGCCTCTACATCGACCAGTATGTATGTACACGTTTGCGACCAGAATGACAACGCTACGTACGCTTCGACCAAGTGGGTCCCGACTGTCAGGCACTTCCTTGCGTGCGAAGATGTAGCTGGTGGGTCCCAGCAGTAAGGGGGCGAATCGTTTTTTTTTTTGCCCGGACGCACTTCCTTGCGTGCGAAGATGTAGCTGGTGGGTCCCAGCAGTCAGGGGAAACGTTTTTTTCATGAAATACGGTGGCCCGTCCGGTGGGTCCCTGCTGTCAGGTGGAGGAATAATTATTTTGCGCGTAATAAGGACGCACTTCCTTGTTGCCGCCGTGGACCCAGTTGTCAGCCTCTCCACGTACAGTCCACGTCCGATGGAAGCCGTTCCTTGACCATGTTGACCACGCTGCGCCGAGAGCACCAGGGCGGTGGACGACGGCGAGGCCTAGGAAGGGGACGACGTGGAGCCGGGGAAGACGCGGCAGTGGATGCCCATGCGTAGAGGAGTATGAGGGTTCACTGGTTCGCTGTCGTGTGAGGCTGCCATCGCCGTAGAATAACAGGGGGCGTGGGTGAGTAGAGGGATGGCCTGGCCAGCGGTGGGAGTAGTAGGGGGCGGTGAGGCCTCCGCGGCATCGCAGCCGGCCACGGGAGGCAGGAGCACGAGGCACGACCGGCGCTGGTTTGGGCGGCTGGAGCAAGAAGACCAGAGGTTGAAGAAGCACTATGGCCGTTGGATGGACATCGTACGGTCACTGGAGCTAGACTCGTGCATATTGACTAAGTTGACAAAGCCCTCCGTCCCGTCAACTTAGTAGGCCCACAAGTCAGCCTGCCACTATACTGGGTCCCAGCTAGTAGGGGGTATTCTTTTTTTGTGGGTAATAAGGAGGCACTTCCTTGATTGCGAAGATATAGCTGGTGGGTCCGAGCTGTCAGCGGCGGTAACGTTTTTTCGCGAAATACAGAGGCCCTTTCGGTGGGTCCCAGATGTCAGGTGGAGGAACCATTATTTTGCGCGTAATAAGGAGGCATTTCCTTGCGTGCGGCCGTGGACCCATCTGTCAGCCTCCCCACGTATAGTCCACTTCAGATGCTTGTGACCAGGCCGCGTCGAGAGCACCAGGGCGGTGGACGACGGCGAGGCCTAGGAAGGGAACGACACGGAGCCAGGGAAGACTCGGCAGTTGTTTCCCACGCGGAGGGGATACGACTGTACGAGGGTTTACTGGTTCGTCTGCCATCGCCGGAGAATAACAGCAGGTGTGGGTGACTAGAGGGATGGCTAGGCCAGCGATGGGAGTACGGTGGGCGGTGAGGCCTGCGCGGCAGCACAGCCGGCCGCGGGGAGGAGGGAGCAGGCAGTCCCGCCGGCGCTTGTTTGAGCGGCTGGAGCAGGAAGAGCAGAGATTGAAGAAGCACGACGGCCGTTGGATGGACAGCCAACAGTCACTGCTTGTGCGTCAACCTTTTTTTAGGAAAGCCTCAAATCTGTGGAAAACAGCATACAACCCATCTGCCATTATTTCTAATAATTTATAGCCCATTTGCTAATTCTTAAGTTTTTTTGGAGCCCTTGGTTGGGATTTAATAGCTGTTACAATAATTCACTCTAAATTAAACGACTGGCAAGCCATTTGCCTTGCTTCAAAGAAAATATGACAGTCACAGTCGAGTTGAAAAGGGCAAGAACATCTAACTCCAGCTTACAAACTGTACAAAAGCACGAGGGTTAATTGTTCATCAGGTTTACAAAAAAACCAGGTTGAAAAGGGCAACAACATCTAACTCCAGCACTGTTTTCGGCAGTCACAGTCAAATGGATCGGTCAGGTCCATAGAATGAACATCCTGGGTCGTAAAATTTACTGGATTATGACCACAATATGTTGTAAATAGAAGCCCGGCACGTTCAAAAGCTCTTTTGCCCACCTGAAACTCCTTTTTTTTTGCTCTTCCACATACCCATCCGTCAAAACCATGCTGCAGATAAACTTAAGCCTGATGGACAATAGTAACCTCACATTCAGCAGGAAGAATGTGACAAATCTAGTGTTTGCATGGTTGGCTACATATCATTCTAGCGTTATTGTCTTCAATCGAATCTCATGAGAAGTGAGAAAATCCCGATGCTTACGAATCCACCGATTGGTTATAACTTTCTTACCCCGTCCTGTTGCCTAAATAGACATGAAGATTGAAAACAGTTAAGGTCTAAAAAAGGAGTGTCGAAAGAGCAACAGCTGAACGGTTAATTCTAGTACACTATATGCGGGCTTCCAATGTGCGTGAAATTGTCACCTTTATATACAACTTCTCCAGACATGGAAAGCATTGCAGCAAGCCAATAATCTTGTTCAGATCAAAACTATTCATTTGGATATATAAAATCTTGACAGAATCCAGCACCATTGATAGGCCATCCATGGAGAAACTCTTCATTGAGCATAGAACATAATATTAGTACAAAATGTGTACTCCAAAATGACATATAACTTATGCACAGAAATTTAAAATGCAGTTTATGGTTACAAGTGTAGATGATAATATAAAGTACCTGAAGAACTGTGGAGCCAAACACCATATTGAAATGAGCACAGATATCATGTATTACACCCAAGGTCTCCAGTTTAGGCGTAGAGAGGACGGTTATTTGCAACGGTGAATAACTAGAATCAAGGATCAACCTTTGAAGTGAAGGGGCATCTTGGATGATGAGCTGCCTTTCGTCAAAAGAAATTCCAATTCTTACAAGGTTAGGCCACTTTATTTGGAGACAACCGATTCTAACTGTGAAAACAAGCACCAAGCACTCCAGGGCAGGGCAACTGGAGCGGATGATGCTGTGCAATGAGGCCTCCGATATATGAACCCGCACAACTGAAAGTTTCTTGAGAAATGGGAGTCGAAGGTTTAGTACCAGATTGTCTGGTAGGTCGCACAGCGCAAAGGTGGCGGTGTGGAGAGAGGAGGAAAACTACGAGATGGACATCGGTGCTGAGGGCACAAGTAGATGGTGTTCGGTATCTGGTAGGTGATTTCCAGGGGAATAGTAGAACTCAAGTAGCTGTAGTTCTGTGAATTCAGGGGATTTCATCCAGGCGTCCACCGTGCAGAGCATGGTATGCTTGCTCAGTTAGCATGACAGGATGCAGAGGCTTTGAACGGAGCCCTGGTGGGAGGAGATGATGGCTCTGGGGATTTCAAAATCATTGAAGAGAGATAGCTGACGACAGTCGAGATTAAGGGGCACAGCGTGCCATAGAGGGCGCCACCGAATCGAGAGGACTTGGGTGCAGCAGCAATCCTTGGTGGGGAGAAGCGAGATGATCTCCCCAAGGACGGCATCCGGGAGATCGCTGATGCGGTCCACCCGAGATTCTACGGGTTCCTGGGATCCGGTGGGGGCGGGGTCGCCGCTTCTCCCCGCGCTGCCGGGTGCGGGATCTACAACAGGCGTCGCCGCTGGCGGGAGCCTCATCTTCTTGGCGCTGGGGTCAGCCGACTCCATTTTCCTCGAGGGCGTCGCATCGCGCTCACGGATTTGAGAAGAGTAACGAATGACGAGCCTAGTTGTAGTGCGAGTGAAGAAGAAGGGGAGCTGGGGTTTTCTGTAGTAGTGAGGAAGAAGGGGAGCTGGGGTTTTCTGTAGGAGTGAGGTGAGGAATTTGGGGGTACGAGTGGAGCGAGCTGACATGAGGTGGGTGGGAGTGAGGAGGAAGAAGAACACCCAGGGTTTTTGGGGGGGCGGTGTGCTTTGTGTGGGTAGCGCCTCTCATTCAGTAAATATATGGACTTTTGAATTGATTTTACTATTTACTAGGGTGGATGGGCTGTTTTGTCTTGGGCCCAGAGAAACAATTACTACTAGTACAGTGGAGACACTCTACAGCTACCCAGAAAAACAATTACTACTAGTACAGTGGATACAATACCGCTTCTGGCTCCTCCTAGGTCATCGAAAGTCTCCCTCTACCGAATGTCGTTATACTTTTGTTCACCGACATGTGGGCCATGCAGCACGCGGGCCCAAATGCCATCCACCAAATTAGAAGGCAGTATGCAGGCGGAGAGTCACCCCGGTCGTAGCGCGGCAGTAACGAGCCGTCGTATCACAAAACCCCACCTCCCCGCAGTCTAAGTTTGACGGACGAAGCAACCATCATTTCACTCTTCGCTGAATCCCCTTCTCCCTCACCATCTTCAAGAAAGGCAACACTCGCATCTGCCACTATTCTTCTCTCCCAACGAAGGGAAGGTAAGCGGATCCGTGATGTTGGTATATTTTCGTTCAGAGAAAAAAAGAACTTTTGCAAAGCAGTAACCGATCCTCACTCTCTTTTTTGTTTCATTGTCATTGCGATTGTGTTTTCCTTTCAGTGGTCTCCTAGTATTCGTCAGTTTCATGATGGACCAAGGAGAACCAGGCAAAGATCTGCCGATATTGGAGCAGACATGGGAGGCTGATCCCCACGAGACAGAGAGCTCCAAGAAGCTGGAGGCAGCCACCGAGCCGACCCCAGATACGCTCACGGCCACTACTGAGATGGTCAATGCCCCGTTTGAGGTTACAGCCCCCGTGGCACTGCAGGAGCAGTTTTCCCCCTTCGAGGATGTGTCCCCCCCCCCCCGCTGAGCTGCCCAAGGTGATTTTCTTCTTTGCCGATCTCGATTGTGGTTTTTCATCTAAGTATGTGGTGATGAATAATGCAAAATTTTATTAGCTTCGATGCCATGCTATACATAGTGGTTTAAATAACTTGTGTTTCTTATACTGGAAAGTAATTCAGAATTTGTTTCTGTTTCAATTAGAGCCCTGATGCAGACAAGGATTGTGTGGTTGTACATGTCACTCGCTATGAGGCGGATGACCTGAATATACGCACTGGGAAAACAGAGTTTTTAGGCTGTTGGATCCTGGAAGCCATTTGCGCTTATACCAATGAAGAGTTGTATTCCAGCCTCACTGTTGTCAGGCGTGTTGTCCAGGGTGTACTGAAGCACAAGAAGTTCAAAGCTACTCCTTCGTTTGTGAGGCATACTGTTCTTGTCAAGCTTACGCAGGAAGATGACATGGCATGCCTCCATAAACAAGTTTATGAGTGGCAAGGCCACAAGGTTGTCTTCATGAAGGTTCATAGGATTGAGCTGCTGCCGGACGTCCTCGATGATGTTCATGGCAAGGTCCGTCTTGTGTCCAGCCCAAATTAGATCGAGGCATGAAATAGTTGCCCCAGCTAGTGTTTAATAGTAGTTTGGATTGTGTCTAATTATCCGAACCTTGCCTGTTATCGAGCCCTCTGGGGCTAGTACTCTGTTTGAATCCGTCTATGGGAACTGCTGCTACTTTTGTGTGCCCGTGAATCATGTGAGAACCATCGTAATTGTTGCCGAAACAGATGCGTCCTCACTAGTTTTTTCATGAATATGGCATGGTAAGACATAAGTTGTCACGGTTTATCATACGAGCAGTGTGTGTTTTGATGAAATAGAGTACTCGTTCGAGAACTGTGCGCCGACGTATACATAAGTACTTGTAAACACTGTTGGTGCTACCCCACTTGTAAGCAGTTGTGCAAAACACGGCACATTGGCTCAGCTCGCTTCAACACTAGGCTATCGACCAGCTAACAATCAACAATCTGCTGTCTGACATATAAGCAACTATGTATCTTGTTACAGTGGTTCATGCAGTTAACTGAGGCCACAATGTAAATTCCAAACGTTCACACGCTAGTCCAGCGTTCATGTGGAACACTCACATTAAACTCGGCTTCATAAAAAACTTGAAAAGCATAAGTTAAGCAATTTTATACATCTCAATGATTCATAGAACATAACAAACATATACTAGTTCACAGCAAAAGACAAAGTTGTGAGAAGGTTTACAAATCAGGAAAAAACAAGCAAGGCTTCTCTGAGCAAAGGGCCTCCCGGCAGGCTTAAATTTCCTGGAGTTCACTCTGGTTTTTTCTTGTTGCCACCATCCAGGGTTAGGTTCTCTCATTCCAGAATAACCAATTATAATTGTGTTCTCAGCTGGAATGCTGAACTGAACCATGTAGTGTACTGACCAACTGAAAGTCTTGTGCATTCCACTAAATTTAAGCACCGCTATTTGCAGAAATAAGCAGACCACAATGCCTCTTGTCCGCGCACCTGTCCAAAAAACCGTCGTGCAGCCATGCCAGCTAGTCCTCGGTCCATGGATGAACTGGTAGAAAGTGCATTCCGGACTAGGATGCAGTTGTTTTCGCTCGTCCCTACACTGCAATCAGGAAGTAAAACGTAGGAATCAACTTCTTTTATATTGCGTTGGTCATTCTACCTAGTAACTACCAATGTAGGAATACCTGGAAGACGGGTGGTTAGATGACGGCAACGAGGGATAGCCATCTCATTTTGCGCAGTTCTACTAAAACTGAGGTGTGTGCTTTTGATTGCGCGGATAGAAACGATACGGAGACAGACATCCCGAAACGATATGGAGACAGACATCCCTGTTTGCGCAAATACGAAATACGGTTATTTAAACAGTGACAGATATTTGCAGTGGCGTATGATTAACAGCAGCATCTATTGTGTTATAATTGGCACTAGATTGACAGTATGAAAGTGTCCTTAAGTAAGTAGCATCACATCACATCAACACTGCCACTAGATTAACATGCAGAACAATAGCATTAGTATTACTGTCATGAGAGTAGCACATGGTCAGTAAATGTGCAATCAAATTTGTGCAGTTCCACTGGGATGAAGCAATGTTAGCGGTGTGAGATTTAAGTGTAACTGCAAAAACACAATTCATGGGAAATAAAGCAAGACGGAAGCACTTCATAAAATGGTGGTGGCATTGCTTCAATTTATCGACGGCACTAGACCATTACTTATAGTGACATTAGGTGGCATTGCTTAATGCTTCATGTGATTTTACATTAACGGTAGCGATATGGGCGTAGGGACAGCAGGGGCATAAAGTGGTGAGGCAGATGTGGTTGCCGAGAGCGGCAAACACTCAGGCAGCATGTCTGCATTTGTCCCATTTTTTATCTCCTCGGCGACATTTTCCTATGTGAGCACAGGAAATCTAGACCTGCTCATTCTCATTTGCGTTGTCCCCCAACACCCATCACTTTCTTTCCTTTTTCAACCAAGAGATAGGTCCACTTCCCCCCACCCTTCGCCATCCACCATGCTTTCTTCGTCTTTTCAACCAAGAGACCGGTCGAGTAGACATTATCTACTACTTTCCCCCGTTTCCTCTTAGAACCAAGTCCTAGATTCATGCTACAGCTTTCCCACTTTCTTCCCTGTTTGAACCAACTCTTAGAGTCGACTGTATGAACTAGCTTTACCTCTAATAATAGTAAAAGTCTAGGTCGCTTTGGAACAGCGGACGGAAGTAGAAAAAGATCCAAACGAAGCCAAGTGGGGAGCTGGGGCAGTAGAGCAAGGCAGGTTTCGAAGGAATATATACCTGAGGGTCGTCGGCATGTGGCAAAGACAGCGTCGGGAGGCCGCATCTTGGCCACAATACCGCAGGGAGGAAGAAGGGGTCGGAGGCCCTTCCGAGTCTGCGCTCTCTCGGAGAGAACGGCATGGTCGCCGATCGGGACGCGCGAGCAGCCGTTGGTCTCCTCCCTCGCCGCCGATGACAGCGTGAACGATGCACCTACACCCGTGCCCCGGTCGAGGTTGTCTGGCCGGATTTGTGACCAGCCGTGAGCTGAGAGAGAGTGTGGCCACCTATGTCTTGCTTAGATCTGGAGAGCATGACAGAGTGAACGAGAGGAACCCTAGTAAAGCAAGCGCTAAGGCTCCTGCTTGTATATATAGTGGAGTGATTTTGTTGTACCAGCTTCAAAAAAATGCGCTCCTATGTGTACCTGCGAGTGGGTGTGAGGGAACTAGTGCGTGCGTGCACCGCTTCTCTTCGTAAGAGTACAATATACTATGCCCAAAGAACGTTCGCCACAAGAGTAATAGTATAAGTGTGTGACGTGTGAGCTAAAATAAAATGTGCGCGACGTCTTTTGTTTTTTAGAAGTTCTGAGGGTAGGGTGTGAAGAGCACATATGTGTGTGACGTCTACCTGCAGATAGACGGTGGGTGCGAGAGAACTCGGGAGAGTCGTGACTCGTGAGGGTGTGTGTGCGTGAGAGAGAGGGGGGCACGTATCAATGCAATGCATGTGTCCGTAAATCATTATCCGACAAACGTTCGCCACAAGCCTTTTCCTGACGAACGCCGTAAGAACCGTTAGATCGGCAACCGACAGTGTCAGTTTTGCCATGTCATTTAACAGAACAACCACTCCTCCTACACACAAATCTTCCACGTGAGTGTTAGCAACTTCCGTATGCTCCCTCCATTCCAAAATGCAGTGCATATAACTTTATTGAAAATTCGAACCTCGCAAACTTTTACCGAGTTTTCGTGTACCAAATTGCACATGTAGAATACCCTGTATATATCATTTCATTCATCTTCGAGAGGTAACTATAAAGATGGGGGAGGAGTCTACAAAGAAAGACCATCGTATCACCTGCAACAATTTCAACCATCCTTTGGTGTGGAGGAATATCATAGGAACTCTATATGATACGATTTTTATAGGATTTTTTCCTTTAGAGCCAATTGGTTCATAGGAATAGATTCATATACTCCACATTTCAAAGGAAATAAACATGATATCATTTCTATAGCTTTAGAGCCACTTGGTTCATATGAATGGATTCCTATACTCCCATAATTTCAAAGGAAAATAAACATTAGCGTATATTCAATAGAAAAGTTCCTATGATATGAACCAAATTACATCTCTTTTCTAATCCCTCCTCATAGGAATTGAGATACATGTCATCTCTAGATTCAATAGAAAAGTTCCTATGATGTGAACCAAATGACATCTCTTTTCCAATCCCTACTCATAGGAATTGAGATACTCCATGTCATCTCTTTCCCTACAACTTCATGTATACATCTTCTATTCCTAAATAGCTAGTACAACCCACTAGTAGCTTTTTTCCAAGACATGCAACTATGGCACAAGAACTATATAGTGTGCGAATAACTTTGAAAGATGGTCGCTGGATGAAGCTAATCCGACAGTGCAGAGATGGCAAATCCGAGCACTACTGGCCGTTGGATATCATCAACATTCCACCAGATCTGCCACATGTACAATTTAGAAGACTCCATGGTTGAACTTAAGCATAATGCACAAACCTCAAAACACAAGCACTTCTCCTTTGTTCTAGAATCTTCCGTATCATAATTGATTTTTTTTCTAAATGAATTGCCATTATTTGTTTTTTACTTTATGCTTTACAATGCACAACCCCATGAATCTTAACATTTTTATAAAACTAATTGATTTTGAATGAGATGAACTATAAGAACTAAACGAACATCTACATCATGCATATATGACTCAAAGCTTTACATGCTATAGTGTGTATTTATTCATAATTTGGTTTCGAAATCTCATGCGTTCAATGCATGCGTACCTTACTAGTTTTGAGTAGAGTAGCAAATTTCACGCGGCCCCGGGTATATCAAAATGCAGGGCCCATGCATCATTGCCTTTCGGTCGAACCTACGTCCACAATTTTTTGTACGTACTATATCTCCACTGGTCCCCGAACCCAAAATGATGCCTCGTTCCCCTAAAACCAAGCGGCCCACACATATTTAAGGCGTCGACTCGAACTCAATCCCTCTCCCGTTTACTACGACGTGGCCCCGCACGCTGTAGTAGTACTCCTACAAACCCTACCGCCGCACGCATCATCGGTTTTCTTCAAGAGGACGAGGGAGAAGCTGATTTGTAGTGGAGGCGCTTTCAAAAAAATGATCTGTAGTGGAGACCCCTACCCTAGGGTGCCCTAGGTAGCTGCCACACGCATCATTGGTTTTCTCTTTTCTTTATGCTCTTGCGCCCTAGAGTGAAATGATGGTTGCTTCGTTCGTCCAGCTTAATGCTGGAAAGGTGGGGCTTTGTGATTTGACCCCTCATCGCCCATTTTCTACTACTGCGGCGCTACGACCGCGGTGCCTCCAATTCCAACCGCTGCTCCGAACTGTAATTTGATGCATCGCACATGGAACAAGACGGTGGATGAGCCACATGTCGGCCAAAGGGGTCCTGTTAAGTGTGTCGCCATTTCGTGTGCGGACTGACCCTGCTTGAGTTGCTACGCTAACACGACAGGTGCAGCCTACCACTTGGTTTTGCTCCTTGGTGAATCCCGACTATATTGATCTAAAAAGATACGTACTGAACTACCCTCTCCATCTTGGTTTTTTTAGGCATCTCAGTTTATAGGGCGTGCACGTAGTTCTAGGTCATCCATTTGACTAACTAAATATGAGTTACTATGTCACAAAAAGTATATCATTGGATTATTAAGCGGATGTAGTTTCTAAACATATACTGTTCATCACATATATAGCCAGTTAAATTCTCAACCTAGAACGACGTGCATGCCATGTAAACCGATACGGAGGAAGTATAGTAGTAAAAATGAGGTGATTTTACCGAGCGATCGGCGGGGGAGCATGGCCTGTCATGCGGTCCCACGTGTCATGATCTACCAAGGCGATGCGTGTGTCCCTCTTGAGGCAGAAGCAATACTACGTGGTTTGAGATGATGGCGAACCGAAGTGTGAAATACTGGTTGCTTCGTCCGTCTGGGAAGGTGCGGCATTGTGATTTGACGTCTCATTGCTCATTACTACTACTACTACTGGGGCGGTACGACTGGGGTGCATCCCCCCTACTATTCGGCACTGTTATTTGGTGCTTGACATATCGACCCGGTTGCTATATGTCCCACATGTCGGCGATAGGAAGTACAGAATTCATGAAAGCGAGCGACGATAGAGGAGTACAAGACACGGCTTGGGTTTTTGCTGCTACGCGCGATCCATCGGTACAAACCCGGACTAAAAAAGGCGAGGGCGGGTCTTTTCCCACGCGGCAGGCAGGGGAGTTTGGCATAGTCTGTTCGAGGCAAGGAGACAGGAAGGGAAACAGGGAAATAAAGGTTGAGCGACTTAGTTTTGGGGAAATCTGATTTTACGGAGTACGTACCCACTAGGGTTTATAGGGCTCATCTAAAAAACATTCGTTTTTCCGTTTTATAAGTCTCAATTCTACTACTAGTAGTAGTACCATCACATGTTGGATTTCGAGGTGCGTTAGATCACCCGATGCAAGCAGTGTCAAGAGAAAACTCACCAATGCATGTAGAAGTTCATGGAAATTTAGTGGTCATTCATGCGTTCGTTCTAATTAATGCCTCGGTAAACATAAATTCTTGAGAAAAATGAGCGTACTAATTACTTGTGCAAACTAGGAGTGCGAAATTAATTCGACCACTCACCGTCTACCTTGGTTGGAGAGATTTTGAAATTGAGCCATAAACTGGAAAGGAGGGAGTAGTAACTTTTGTCTCGATTACTATTTGTGGCCTTGTATAGATGCAAAATGTATTTTTTTTATAGTGGCCTTGTATAAGTAAATGGAGGGAGTACTAAAGGACATATATATTCCAAACAATATGATAATGTCTCTAACCAAGGTAGTAGGGACGAGGAGTAAACGGAGGGCGTAGTAAAATTTTCTCCTCGTCCTGCGAGCCACCACACGCGTGGGCGAGGGAGCGGGCGTAAGGCGTACAGTACTACTAGTAGTAAGCAAGCTTCACCTCATCCTGTGAGCCTCCGCGCCCGTGGGCGGGGGAGACGGCATACTAAGCAAGCTTCTCCTCATTCTGCGAGTTGACGGGACACATCAAAAGTACTCCAGTGTATAGAGCCTTGCGTCTAAGGTAGGCCCCACATGGTTTGCCTCTTTTTTAACATAACGCGTCAAGTCACAATTTGTTTGTTCACCCGTGGTAGACGATCCTCCCTCCACCAAGTGGACAACTAGTACACGGTCAAATTACCACGTGGGCTGCCTTTTCGTATAGAAATGAGCTCCACCGTGTACCCGCGCGGGTGTGGTTGGGAAAGAGACGGGAGTACGTGCACCATGCGTGCACCTCTTCTCTTCGTGCATGTCCCCCACCTACGTGGGTGTGTGTGAGAGATACAAACCTAGACAAATGGCTTGTGCGGAATAACTACTCTTCGTAAGCCATTATAAGAGTGGACAAAATGGTGAAGGAGGAGATAGGGGAGCGGCAGAGGTGTGCGATTCTTGGCCGGCGTTTGGCCTCGTTTAAATAGGAGATTAAATAGACGGCGGACGGGAGGAGCTCGGCCGGCGTTGCGTTTAATGCCGGCCCGGTCATGAACGGACGTGTGTCCAGAGTGGGTTTCTCGGCTTCCACGGGCGGGTTTCATGGAGGCGTTTGAATGCGGCAAGGAGGCGTGTCCAGCCGGGCGTGCAGCGAGTGGCGCTCTCGACTCTGACGTAGGACACCGCGCCGTTCTTCCATTGACGTGTGGGCTCTTTGGGTACATGGCCTGCATGTCAGTGACCCAACGCAGGCAGCGCACAGCAGAGGAACCTTCGGTGGGCCAGGGCGCTCAGAAGCGGGCATTTCATAAACCGATGATTGTTCATTGAGAGTGACGTCATCCTTTTTATGTAGATAAGCCTACTATGTTGATAGCCCGTTCGATACGTTGTGATTCATAAAGACCACTGCAAACATCAATGTTCTGCTTATCACAGATAAGATTGATTAATACCCGTAACAATCCATGTCCTTAACAAAGGGTGCATGCACCTATAGGTTGAGCGTGTGTCTTGCGTCGTGTGCTGTGTGCATGCAGGCGTGCGAGTGTTGCATGCGTGCAAGGGTATGTTTCAGTGTTGCATGCATGTGTGTGTACGTGCGTGTGTTTGTGAGTGCATGTGTACGTGTTAGTGTTGCATGCCTGCATGCGTGTGTGTGTGTTCGTTATGTGTACGTGTTAGTGTTGCACGCCTGCATGCGTGCGTGTCTTGCGTGCGTGCATGTGTACGTGCGGGGTGAGGCTACACGTCAGTCGACTGACTTCTTCATCTCTGGTAATTAGATTTTCCAGCCGTTGGATACGAAATCAAGGGCCTGCAGTTTATCATCAAACTCCACCCCCTGAGCCGCCAGCCACCACCGGCCGAACCGCCGGCCCCCGCCGCCACGCCGCCCCGCCCGCCCCGAAACCACTCCCCACCGCCGGTCCGCCGCCGCACCGGCCATCCCTCTAGCCCCCCCCCCTCCCGCGCCGAGCTTTTTCTCCGGCGATCCCCACCCCACCGCCCAATCAACGCCCCCCCCCACCGCCGGCGACTGCCAACCAGAGGTCTCACGACTTCAAATACCCACCGACCAGTAATTTATTACCATTCTTGTCCTTCATATACGCGCTGACGGGTGGGCCCTATGGTAATGTGCACTGCTGAATGTGGACCGTTTGACTGGTCAATTCATCGTGTCATCAACAAGTTACGGAGCTGTATGGTGAGCCAGTGACCGTATGATCACCCTAAAATGTATTTATTAACACAATACAAACTCAAACTACCATTTCTTTCTTTCATATACGGGCTGACAGGTGGGCCCCATGGTTACGCGCCCCGATGGTGCAACACTAGTTGCGCCATGTGGAACATTTGACTGGTCAATTGATTGTGTCATCAACAAAATACGGAGTTGTACGGGTGAGCCAGTGACCGTATAATCATGACATGTATTTTTTTTAACACGGTACAGATGCAAGGGCTCATATATACGCGCAAGCACTCACCGCTATAAGCGCACACACGCAGACCCTACCCCTATGAGCACCTTCGAGAGAGTGAGCCAGCATATGATCTTGAGATTTTACGAAGTCACCATAGGTGCCTCTTAGTCGAGTGGAACGTCTCCTCCCACTGAACGCACATCGCTGGAAAATACTGAAATTAACCCAGGATAAATGCGAGCACCGGGACTTTAACCCTGGTGGGCTCGAGAAACCACTGTCCTCCTGTAACACCCCAAAAATTTAACCATGTTTTGTTTATTAAAATTTTGCTAAGAAATTAAATTTTCTTTTTTCTGGATTTATTTTGATCTCAGAACCCCTCTTTTCTTGTAAGTTGTGGAGTTTTCACCCCAAGTGAAAACTTTCCAATTATTATTGGACTTGTTTACCCTCTCAAATAAAACAATTCTTTTATCAGTGGGATTGTTTATAATTATTTTTTTCCTGAGCTGTAATTCTCTAAAATGGGTTTTCATAAGTTTTCGAGTCCCATTTGCACTGCAACCCTTTGATAAATTCATTTAAAAATCCCACCAAAATTTGTGCAAACATACTCTTCAGTCATTTGGAGATTTTGAGCTTTTCCCCAAGTTTTCAAATCTGGTCTAGTTTGCACTTTTGCACTACAACCTATTTAAATATTTCTTTAAAACTTCCACCAAAGTTAGGGGATGTTAGTAGGAGTATATTATTCAACTTTATGCAAAAACCCACTGGTGTTCTATGGAAAATTTGAGCAAAACATCCTCTTTTGCTCTCTGGTCCAGTTTGGCTTTTTCTACAGCAACTCTGATTTTTGTTGCTCTAATGCCCATAATCTTTCTCCTGCTTATCAACCACCCTGCAAAACCCTTGAGTCCAGGAGAATGGACCTATTGGAGTATTTTTGGTCCATGAAACTATGCCTTTTACTTTCTGTCCAGAAATGGTTTTCCCAAAAACTTGCACTATCAAGTTTCTAGTCTTGACCAACTGACCTTACCACCCCCTTTTGCACCTAAAGAGACTCTGATCTGGAGATTTTGGCCACCAGAAGAGATGCCCAGATGCCCATGGCATTCTGTCGAGCACCTTATGTGCATGGCCAGTTTTGGGCATAGTTTTTAGTTTACATTGTGGACTTGATCCCCTGACCCAGCAGCCATGTCCACTAATCTCCTAGCCACCTCTAACCTATACCTGTTAATCCCCAACCTCATCCAAGCCTCCGGGCATGCCTTGGCATTTTGCTGAATGCCTGGCGTGCGTGCTCTGGGCGCGCCCAGAGCGCACGTTTTGCACGCGCGCACCCGAGCCACCGCGTCCCGCCCCTGGCCCTTGCTCGCCTGCAGAGCCACGCCCGTCCCCGTCCACACATCAGAGCGCTCCAAGCTTCCTCCTGGCGCCCTACAGCGCCGCCGTCAGAGCTCCCTTGGCGGCACGCCGGCGTCCGCAGCAGGCTCCTGCCATGGACGGTGCCGCCAGAGCCACTCCAGCGCGCCAGCTCGCCCCTGAACAGCCCGAGCTTATCCGTGAGCTCGTCCACTAGCGCCCGTCGCCGCCACGTCGTCCTGCAAGCTACAGAACGGCGGTTCGCCGTTCTTATCCACGGCCGCCATTGGAACCGACTCCGGCCGCCTATATAAGGAGCCCCCGAGCCCGTCCAGACACTCAGGCAACCTCAAGCCATTCCCCTAAAGCCCCCACGGCCAGCAATCGACGGCGGGAAGCCTTCTTCCTCGTCTCCGGTCAGTTCGGCCGCCGCCATGCTCTGGTGCCATACGTCGCAAGCAGAGTCTTTCCCGTCCCTCCAGTGCTCCCATCCTCCTCCCCTCGACCATGCGGAGCTGCCCAGCACCTCAGCCTCGATCGGGAGCCACCGTAGCTCGAAGCCCAAATCCACCAGAACCACCATCCGCCGCGGAGCTCGCCGCCGGCGACTCCCTCCATCCCCGCCACCTCCTCGACCACCGGGAGGACCGCCCCGGCCTGGCGGATCCATCCCCGCCCTCAGGACCCCGCGAGGAGCCGCCGTTCGCCGGCGTTGATCGCCGGAGCCCCGCCTCTGTTCGGCCAGAGGAGGAAGGAGGCGGGGGTGACTGGTCAAACCTGACCAGTGGGCCCGAGGGACCCACTGTCAGTGACCCACAAGCCGGTCCACGCGGGTTAAGTGGAGGCGTAAAGCCCGAAGTACGTGTCCTCCTCTCGAAAGCGTATTTTGTCCGAAACGTTTTCTTTTCTGTTTTATTTTAAAAAAACAGATTTTGACTAAACTTTGACTGGCTATAACTTTTTAAATATATCTCCAATTGACTTGATTCTTTTTCTGTTGTTTCTCAAATTCTGTCTAGTTTATTTTTCATATTTATTTGAAAATTTTCCAAACAACTTTTTTTGTACTGTTTTGAAACTATGTGTTAATTTGAATATTCTCAAAAATAGGATTTTTGGAGAGAGGAGAAAACTTTCAAAAGTTCTGGAATGCACCCTGCCTCTCCACGACTTGAAGGCAAGCATTCTGAACCCTGGCATAATATTTTTGTGTGTTGTTTGATACGGTTACAACACCACCTTGACATGGAGCATTCGTTATTTTATGTGACGATACGATCATACGCATGAGTGCATAATGAAGATTCTTTGCTGTTAGAAATGGATATGCTTGTGATAGTAATCATCTTCGTATGCCTTTCATGCCTACCGGAAGGAAGCCGGGAAAGTCTCTGTCTTGGGTAGACACGAGCTTGTCCCTAGTTCCTCGTCGAGACAAGTGTGTCTGGTATGGCATGATGAGGTATGATGAGTGGTGATTCTATCTGTTAATTGAAATATATTTGTTATGCTAATCTTACAGGGAATACTTGAACCTCGTGAGTCGGCCGTAGATCGAGTCCTGTTCCAGTAAACCCCGTACTTGTTTCGTACTACCACTTGTCCCTGCCACAGGTAGGGTACGGTTCAGTAAGTTGTCAACCCCTTCCTAGCACACACCGTACAGAGAGGCCATGGTGGAAGATACCGGCTGCATCCGGTAGGCAGGCCACCTGGTCCGGGGGCATGGGTGTTTCCGGTTGGGACCGAGAGGGGGGCACCCCTTAGAGCGCGCGATATAAATTTGATCCCATGCTACGTGAGGTTGTAGCCTCCCCACTTAGAGTTTTGCTTAACAGGTGTCGTGGGTGATTCCAGACACCGGTAAGTTAGGCTGGTGTGTGCGGTCAGGTGTGTTTTCAATTAAAAGACCGTAGACGGAATTAGTCCCGATGGACTAAAGAAATCCGTTACTCGTGGGTAAAGAGTACACCCTCTGCAGAGGTTAAATCTATTCGAATAGCCGTGTCCATGGGTAAGGACTACGGTCTGAGATGGGTCAAGTGTCGGTCTTCGGAGGAGAAACTACTAAACCGGAACATGGATCATGACTTGTGACTTATGATGATTGTGATTATTATTATATTGGACTAACCCTTTTTATTACTTGAATTATTGAGTATCCCTGGGACGGTTCTACCTCCTGGATATTCATTGTGATTATTTTCTTATAAGCCCTTTATGTGGTGTCGCTCAGACGCCCGACTGTGGCATGCATGTTATTTGTTTACTTTATAAGCCCTTTATGTGGTGTCGCTCAGACGCCCGACTGTGGCATGCTTGTTATTTGTTTACTTTATAAGCCCTTTATGTGGTGTCGCTCAGACACCCGACTGTGGCATGCTTGTTATTTGTTTACTTTATAAGCCCTTTATGTGGTGTCGCTCAGACGCCCGACTGTGGCATGCCTGTTATTTGTTTACTTTATAAGCCCTTTATGTGGTGTCGCTCAGACGCCCGACTGTGGCATGCCTGTTATTTGTTTACTTTATAAGCCCTTTATGTGGTGTCGCTCAGACGCCCGACTGTGGCATGCTTGTTATTTGTTTACTTTATAAGCCCTTTATGTGGTGTCGCACAGACGCCCGACTGAGGCACGCTTTCTGTTGTCGTCCTTTCGAGGCGTCGCTTCAGACACCCGATCGGTGCATTTTTTTTATTTCTATTCTCGGATTGCATATTCATGTTTTATACGAACAACCTGCATGTGTGCATCATGGATTTTGTTTATTTCGTGACTGACATTGCGATCATAGAATATTTCAGAGCGTGATTATCATTTGTTATATTATACCCGTGTTCATAATGTTTGCGAGTACATTCAAAAGTACTCACTGGCTTGTCCCTGGCTATTGTCTTGGCCAGATTACCTGCTTGGAGAGGAGCGTTGCGATGACAGCGCCGGAACCTAAGCAACGGTGATAGCAGCCTCGCGAAGATAGGAGTTATCCAGGTCAGCTGTTCCTGTGGGAAATGGAGTCCCATAGACGCTAATAAACCACAAACCGCTTCCGCCATCAACCACTAGAAACCATTTGTTGTACTCTTAGGCCACAATGGTCCTGTACTACATATTTTGTACTTTGCTTGGAATTTCTGTATCAAGTTGGTGCCTCATCAGCTAACAGTAATCCTGGGGCTGGTGAGCACAAGGGCCATTTTCTGGGAAATTAATATCCCGAAAACCGGTCCTGACAAACTTGGTATCAGAGCCAGGCTGACCATTGGCTAATCCTATCTTAGTCAGGTCAAAAAAAACCTAGGTTAACCCACCCACCAGACCTTAACCTCACCACAACCAAGCTTATCCTACCCGATAGCCCCCACAGTGACCCCGACAGCTTTTGGCAGTTGGTGCCCAACCTATCAGACTAGCCCAGTAAGCTACACGACCGTGATCGACACCTGAGTTGCCCCATTCGCAAGCATGCGAAGGAAGACTCCGTTTTCTTTATATAAAGGGAACGTTTTCCCCAACCGACAATTAATATTGCCCCCACAACACGATATGTCATCCAACCCAGACGCTTTACATGAGGCCACTCCGTGATCTTAGCAAACATCCCTCACCTTGTGCACTGCCTTCACAGCCATTTGTTTTTCAGGTCGCACCTTGGGATTCATATAAAGACCCCAGATGCCACCCCGGGGGGGATTTTACCAAAATAATTCTGGGATTTTGATCACAGTACCATGGGTTTTCCCCAGCCATCCTGGTACAATCTGTTCAAATCGAGGGTCACTCTCACCCCCTCGAAATATTGTACAGCCAGGCACACCCCGTAGGTAGACCCAAACCAAGACCCTCCGGAAGTTCCCTTCATTGGGAAAATCCATACCCACTCCAACAATGGCAATTAAGATTGCATATGGTGTCTAGCTTGTATTGCTTCCAATTTGGTTAAATTGCATCTGCTTACTTTACACATTATACCTTTGATAATGACATGTCTTCCTGTTTTTGATACATACTACATATGTCTATTAACCATGTTCGTACATCAAACTAATGCTCTTTTGTATCCCTCGTCAATCACTTATGATGAGACAGTCCCCCCAGTGGGTTACTGTGAGACGCCATGCTCGTTTAAAGAGTGCAGTGTCATCCTCCCCACATGATTCTCAAGAAACAGCAAGGCTAAATGAAGATAGTCAACGTAGCTCTCTAGTTGATGACCGCAATTCCCCCACACCACCATCACAGGTGCTTGCTCTAACTTCGCAGTGTGATATTTGGTTGCATGTTGCATACAGTGTCTAGCTTGTAATGCTTCTAATTAGGATAAATTGCATCTGCTTAGTTTACACATTGTACCTGTGAATATGACATGCCTTCCTATTTTTGGTACACACTACATCTATGTGTTAACCTTGTTCTTACATGAAACTACCTCTCTCTGTATCCTGCATCAATCACTTATGATGAGTCACCTTTATTCATTGCATATTGCATATTATTTCTAGCTTGTTGCCATGTATTGCTTCTAATTTGGTCAAATACATTTGTTAGGGCACCCTTTTAATTTGGCAGAGTGATATTGGTTTCATCTTTCATATGGTTTCTAGCTTGCATTGATTCTAACAAGTTCAAGCACCTTGTGCTTAGTTTACACTTTATACATCATACATGTCAATATGTCACGCCGTCCTGTTTTTCATACATATTCCATCCTCCTATCATGCGGCTGCCTTACATGAAAGTAGTGTTCATCAGTATCATGCATCAATGAGTTCTGAAGAGCAAATTTTATTCCTTTTTCTTGTGGGTTTGACTTGACAAGGCAAAATCAAGAAAGAGGAAGGAAAAGAGTAAGGAAGGCGATGATGGTGGTCCTCTGCAGCAACGTAAACGGAGCATTTGTACCGATTCTCCTTGTACTGATAGTGCATTACAAGGTCCAAGTCTCCGCTCCCCTACTCCACCATCCAAGGTGCTTGCTCTAACTTGGCAGTGTGATATCTGATTGCATGTTGCATATGGTGTCTAGCTTGTATTGCTCCTAATTAGTGTAAACTGCATCTGCTTAGCTTACACATGATACGTGTGAATATGACACGCTTTCCTGTTTTTGGTACATACTATATCTGTCTATCACACCATGTTCTTACATGAAACTACTCCTCTTGTGTATCCTGCATCAGTCACTTATGATGGGACACCTTTAATTTGGCAGTGTGATATTGGTTTGCGTCTTGAATATGATTTCTAGCATGTATTTCTTCTAGTTTGATGAACGCCACCTATGACGAGACAGTTTTAACTTGGCAGAGTGATATTGATTGCACCTTTCATATGGTGTCTAGTTTGTAGTGCTTCTAATTTGTTGAAGTGCCTTCTGCTTAGTTACCACATCATAGGTGTGAATATGTCAAGCCGTCCATTTTTTCGTACATATTCCATCCTCGTATCATGACTTTGCCTTTCATCAGAGTAGTGTTTGTCGGTATCATGCATGAATGAGTTCTGAAGAGCAAATTATATTCCTTTTTCTTGTCGGTTTGACCTCACAATGCAAAATCAATGAAGTTGAAGGAAATTGGCAAGGCATTGGATGATGGTGGTCCTTCCGAGCAACTGAAACGGAGGTTCTCTACAGATTCTACTCCGCCATCCTCCCAACAAGATTCACAAGATAACACAAGGCTAGACAGTCAATGTAGCTGTGTAGATGATGAGCACATCTCCCTTACTCCACCATCACAGGTGCTTGCTCTAACTTGGCACTATTATGGCCCATTTCTTTTGCCAGAATCTGGGGATTCTCCCAGAATCCGACCCCTACCCAGCTTCTCCTAGAATCTTTGAGCCCTGTTTGTTTTACAATTCTGTCTAATTAGACCCTAACTAGATAGGATTGTAAAACAAATGGGGCTCAAAGATTCTGGGAGAAGCTGGGTAGGGGTCGGATTCTGGGAGAATCCCCAGATTCTGGCAAAAGAACTGGGCCTATATGTGGTTGCATGTTGCGTATGATGTCTAGCTTGTATTGCTTCTAACTTTGTTGAATTGCATCTGCTTACTTTACACACAATGCATGTGAATATGACATATGTTCCTGTTTCTAGAACATACTATATCTGATCACACAATGTTCTTACATCAGACTACTGTTCTTGCATATCCCGCATCAGTCACTTATGATAAGGCACCTTTAAGTCGCCATTGTGATATTGGTTGTGTCTTGCATATGATTTCTAGCATGTACTGCTTCTAATTTGTTGAAACGCCATACAGTTTGAACTTGGCAGAGTGATATTGGTTGCATCTTTCATATGGTGTCTAGCTTGCAGTGCTTCTAATTTGTTGAAATGCCTTCTGCTTAGTTACCACGTCATAGGTGTGAATATGTCACGCCATCCTGTTTTTCATACATATTCCATCCTCGCATCATGTGTTCGCCTTTCATCCGAGTAGTGTTCGTCAGTATCATGCATGAATGAGTTCTGAAGAGCGAATTTTATTCCTTTTTCTTATTGGTTTGACTTCACAATGCAAAATCATTACAACTGAAGGAAATTAGTCCGGCAGTGGATGATGGTGGTCCTTCAGAGCAACTCAAACAGGGGGTCTCTACAGATTCTACTCCGCCATCCTCCCAACAAGATTCACAAGACAACACAAGGCTGGACAGTCAATGTAGCTGTGTAGATGATGAGCACATCTCCCCTACTCCACCATCACAGGTGCTTGCTCTAACTTGGCACTATTATATGTGGTTGCATGTTGCGTATGATGTCTAGCTTGTATTGATTCTAACTTTGTTGAATTGCATCTGCTTACGTTACATATAATGCCTGTGAATATGACACGTGTTCCTGTTTCTAGAACATACGTGTACATGGTGAGCACATCTCCCCTACTCCACCATCACAGGTGCTTGCTCTAACTTGGAACTGTTATATGTGGTTGCGTTTTCCGTATGATGTCTAGTTTGTATTGCTTCTGATTATGTTGAATTGCATCTGCGTAGCTTACAACTTATACCTGCAACAATCACTTACCCATAAGACACATTTAACTTGGGACTGCGATGTAGGTTGTATCTTGCATTGTCTTCTAGTTTGTACTGCTTCTAATTTCTTGAAATGGCACTTACGACGAGACACTTTTTACCTGATAGAGTGATATTGGTGCATGTTCATATGGTGCCTAGCTTTCATTTCTTCTAATTTTGTTGAAATGCCTTCCGCTTACTGTTTTTTCATACATATTCCATCCTCCTATCGTACGTGTGAATATGAAACACTGTCTTTTTGTATATATTCCATCCTCCTATCATGCGCTTGCCTTACATCAAAGTAGTGTTCCTCTGTATCATGCATCAACCAGTTATGCAGAGCTAATTTTATTCATCTTCTTGTGGTTTTGACTTCATAAGGCAATATCAGAAAATAGGAAGGAAAAGAGTAAGTTAGGGGATGTTGGTGGTCCTCCGCACCGACGCAAACAGAGACTCTCTAGGTTTGCCACTACTATTGCTAATGAAGTTGAAGTCCCAAGTCTACATGATGAGTTCATCTCCCGTACTCCACCATCGCAGGTGCTTGCTCTAAGTTGACAGTGTGATGATTGGTTTCATGTTGCATATGTTGTCTAGCCTGTATTTCTTCTATTTTGATTAAGTTGCACCTGCTGAGTTTATACATTATACATGTGCATATGACATGGCGTTCTGTGTCTAGAATACACTGCATCTATCTATCATACCATGTTCTTACATCAAAGTACTGCTGTTGTGTATCCCGCATCAGTCACTCATGATTGGACGCTTTTAACATGGCAGTTTGATAGTGGTTGCATCTTGCATTGATTTCTACGGTGTACTGCTTCTAATTTTTCGAATTGCCACTTATGACAAGACACTTTTAACTTGGTAGAGTAATATTGGTTGCATCTTTCATATGGTGTCTAGCTTGCATTACTTCTATTTTCTTGAAAATCCTTCTGCTTAGTTTACACATCGTAGCTGTGAATATGGCATGCCGTCCTGTTTTTCTTACATATTCCATCCTCATACGGTTGTCTTACATCAAAGTATTGCTTGTCTGTATCATGCATCAATGAGTTCTGAAGAGCGATTTTATTCTTTTGGGTTGTGGGTACGGCTTGACATGGCAAAGTCAAAAAAGAGCAAGGAAAATAATATAGTAGGGAGTGGTATTACTCGTCGGGTGAAACAGAAAAGGATCTGTCGTCCAGATTCTGCTGGTACTTATAGTGTAGTAGAAGGTCCAAGTCCACCGGCTAAATCTACAAACACAGTATCACCTGCTCCACCAGCTGCAGCATCCGCTTCAACTGTACCAGCATCTCAATGAGTTACTCGTTCGTTTGCTCCGGAACTGGCCAGTTCCCAAGCTGCCTTCACACCTAACACTACTTCCGAAGCACTGCTGACACAACAGGACTTGGCAAGATCATATGAACCTCATGAGCATTAACACCAAGACGGTACCTGACCGAGTAAAGTTGCAGTTGCATGCTCCTTTATATGTACTCTCACAGTTTGATGTACACTAACACTTTCCATATTCGTTGTTGAACTAGCACCACGGCGCAAGCGGAAACAGACATCAGGGATAATGCTTGACAGATTAACAAAATCTAAAGGAGGAAGAATGGAGATCCATTTTGAGGCAGGTTTAAAAAGGCCACGTGATGCTACAGATTCAGCCAAGTTAGTATCAGAGGCAGCCGTTGCCATTAGGTGTCATGCACGTATCCTCCCAACATGGATCCAGTACAGGAATGAGAAAGACAATACCCAGTTTAACACCTTCCTTGACCATTCATCCGTAAGTAATGTTATTCATCGCAATTAGTAATATTGTCTTGCTCTGCCCATACTTTCTAGCTTCCTCCTAATAAGACTCACATTCTTTTTTCAACAGATGAGGTTCAAGTTGGATCCAAAAGATGATGCAACTAAACAAGCATGCACTCATGTTTTTCAGTCTGCTTTGCGACAGTATCGGTACCACCTTAGAAAATCTCACGTTGAAGGCAAGGCTAACAATGAAATCGCCCAAACATCACCAGTGGAATATATTACAGATGAAGACTGGACAGCCCTCATTAAACACTTGTCTGATCCAAAGTATCAGGTAGGCTATATGTATTTGATCAGACCACAAATTGAACTTGATGGGGAACGTAGTAATTTCAAAAAAATTCTACGCACACGCAAGATCATGGTGATGCATAGCAACGAGAGGGGAGAGTGTTGTCCACGTACCCTCATAGACCGAAAGAGGAAGTGTTAACACAACGCGGTTGATGTAGTGGTACGTCTTCACGATCTGACCGATCAAGTACCGAACGCACGGCACCTCCGAGTTCAGCACACGTTCAGCTCGATGACATCCCTCGAACTCCGATCCAGCCGAGTGTTGAGGGAGAGTTTCGTCAGCACGACGGCGTGGTGACGATGATGATGTTCTACCGATGCAGGGCTTCGCCTAAGCTCCGCTACGATATTATCGAGGTGTAATATGGTGGAGGGGGGCACCGCACACGGCTAAAAGATCGTTGATCAATTGTGTGTCTAGAGGTGCCCCCGTATATAAAGGTGCAAGGGGGAGGCCGCCGGCCAAGGAGGATAGGCGCGCCTAGGAGGAGTCCTACTCCTACCGGGAGTAGGACTCCCCCCCCCTTTTCCATGTTGGACTAGGAGAGAGGGGGAAGAGGTGGATGGGAGGAAGGAAGGGGGGGCGCCGCCCCCCTCTCCTTCTCCTATTCGGACTGTGGGGGAAGGGGCGCGCGGCCCTGCCCTGGCCTCCTCTCCTCTCCTCCACCTAGGCCCACTAAGGCCCATTAAGTTACCGGGGGGTTCCGGTAACCTCCTGGTACTCCGGAAAAATCCCGATTTCACCCGGAACACTTCCGATGTCCAAACATAGGCTTCCAATATATCAATCTTTATGTCTCGACCATTTCGAGACTCCTCGTCATGTCCGTGATCACATCCGGCACTCCGAACAACCTTCGGTACATCAAAACATATAAACTCATAATATAACTGTCATCGTAACGTTAAGCGTGCGGACCCTACGGGTTCGAGAACTATGTAGACATGACCGAGACACCTCTCCGGTCAATAACCAATAGCGGAACCTGGATGCTCATATTGGTTCCCACATATTCTACGAAGATCTTTATCGGTCAGACCGCATAACAACATACGTTGTTCCCTTTGTCATCGGTATGTTACTTGCCCGAGATTCGATCGTCGGTATCTCGATACCTAGTTCAATCTCGTTACCGGAAAGTCTCTTTACTCGTTCCGTAATACATCATCCCGCAACTAACTCATTAGTCACAATGCTTGCAAGGCTTATATGTGATGTGTATTACTGAGTGGGCCCAGGGATATCTCTCTGACAATCGGAGTGACAAATCCTAATCTCGAAATACGCCAACCCAACAAGTACCTTTGGAGACACCTGTAGAGCACCTTTATAATCACCCAGTTACGTTTTGACGTTTGGTAGCACACAAAGTGTTCCTCCGGTAAACGGGAGTTGCATAATCTCATAGTCATAGGAACATGTATAAGTCATGAAGAAAGCAATAGCAACATACTAAACGATCGAGTGCTAAGCTAACGGAATGGGTCGAGTCAATCACATCATTCTCCTAATGATGTGATCCCGTTAATCAAATGACAACTCATGTCTATGGCTAGGAAACATAACCATCTTTGATCAACAAGCTAGTCAAGTAGAGGCATACTAGTGACACTCTGTTTGTCTATGTATTCACACATGTATTATGTTTCCGGTTAATACAATTCTAGCATGAATAATAAACATTTATCATGATATAAGGAAATAAATAATACATTATTATTGCCTCTAGGGCATATTTCCTTCAGTCTCCCACTTGCACTAGAGTCAATAATCTAGATTACACAGTAATGATTCTTACACCCATGGAGTCTTGGTGCTGATCATGTTTTGCTCGTGGAAGAGGCTTAGTCAACGGGTCTGCAACATTCAGATCCGTATGTATCTTGCAAATTTCTATGTCTCCCACCTGGACTAAATCCCGGATGGAATTGAAGCGTCTTTTGATGTGCTTGGTTCTCTTGTGAAATCTGGATTCCTTTGCTAAGGCAATTGCACCAGTATTGTCACAAAAGATTTTCATTGGTCCTGATGCACTAGGTATGACACCTAGATCGGATATGAACTCCTTCATCCAGACTCCTTCATTTGCTGCTTCCGAAGCAGCTATGTACTCCGCTTCACACGTAGATCCCGCCACGACACTTTGCTTAGAACTGCACCAACTGACAGCTCCACCGTTTAATGTAAACACGTATCCGGTTTGCGATTTAGAATCGTCCGGATCAGTGTCAAAGCTTGCATCAACGTAACCATTTACGATGAGCTCTTTGTCACCTCCATAAACGAGAAACATATCCTTAGTCCTTTTCAGGTATTTCAGGATGTTCTTGACCGCTGTCCAGTGATCCACTCCTGGATTACTTTGGTACCTCCCTGCTAAACTTATAGCAAGGCACACATCAGGTCTGGTACACAGCATTGCATACATAATAGAGCCTATGGCTGAAGCATAGGGAACATCTTTCATCTTCTCTCTATCTTCTGCAGTGGTCGGGCATTGGGTCTTACTCAATCTCACACCTTGTAGTACAGGCAAGAACCCTTTCTTTGCTTGATCCATTTTGAACTTCTTCAAAACTTTGTCAAGGTATGTGCTTTGTGAAAGTCCAATTAAGCGTCTTGGTCTATCTCTATAGATCTTGATGCCTAATATATATGCAGCTTCACCGAGGTCTTTCATTGAAAAACTCTTATTCAAGTATCCCTTTATGCTATCCAGAAATTCTATATCATTTCCAATCAGCAATATGTCATCCACATATAATATCAGAAATGCTACTGAGCTCCCACTCACTTTCTTGTAAATACAGGCTTCTCCAAAAGTCTGTATAAAACCAAATGCTTTGATCACACTATCAAAGCGTTTATTCCAACTCTGAGAGGATTGCACCAGTCCATAAATGGATCGCTGGAGCTTGCACACTTTGTTAGCTCCCTTTGGATCGACAAAACCTTCCGGATGCATCATATACAACTCTTCTTCCAGAAATCCATTCAGGAATGCTGTTTTGACATCCATTTGCCAAATTTCATAATCATAAAATGCGGCAATTGCTAACATGATTCGGACAGACTTAAGCATCGCTACGGGTGAGAAGGTCTCATCGTAGTCAATCCCTTGAACTTGTCGAAAACCCTACACAACAAGTCGAGCTTTATAGACAGTAACATTACCATCAGCGCCAGTCTTCTTCTTGAAGATCCATTTATTTTCAATGGCTTGCCGATCATCGGGCAAGTCAACCAAAGTACATACTTTGTTCTCATACATGGATCCCATCTCGGATTTCATGGCCTCAAGCCATTTTGCGGAATCTGGGCTCACCATCGCTTCTTCATAGTTCGTAGGTTCATCATGGTCTAATAACATAACCTCCAGAACAGGATTACCGTACCACTCTGGTGCGGATCTTGATTTGGTTGACCTACGAGGTTCAGTAATAACTTGATCTGAAGTTTCATGATCATTATCATTAACTTCCCCACTAATTGGCGTAGGTGTCGTAGAAACTGGTTTCTGTGATGATCTACTTTCCAATAAGGGAGCAGGTACAGTTACCTCATCAAGTTCTACTTTCCTCCCACTCACTTCTTTCGAGAGAAACTCCTTCTCTAGAAAGGATCCATTCTTAGCAGCGAATGTCTTGCCTTCGGATCTGTGATAGAAGGTTTACCCAACAGTCTTCTTTGGGTATCCTATGAAGACACATTTCTCCGATTTAGGTTCGAGCTTATCAGGTTGAAGTTTCTTCACATAAGCATCGCAACCCCAAACTTTAAGATACGACAACTTTGGTTTCTTGCCAAACCATAGTTCATAAGGTGTCGTTTCAACGGATTTTGATGGTGCCCTATTTAGAGTGAATGCAGCCGTCTCTAAAGCATAACCCCAAAACGACAGCGGTAAATCAGTAAGAGACATCATAGATCGCACCATATCTAGTAAAGTACGATTACGATGTTCGAACACACCATTACGCTGTGGTGTTCCGGGTGGCGTGAGTTGCGAAACTATTCCGCATTGTTTCAAATGAAGACCAAACTCATAACTCAAGCATTCTCCTCCACGATCAGATCGTAGAAATTTTATTTTCTTGTTACGATGATTTTCAACTTCACTCTGAAATTCTTTGAACTTTTCAAATGTTTCAGACTTATGTTTCATTAAGTAGATATACCCATATCTACTCAAATCATCTGTGAAGGTGAGAAAATAACGATATCCGCCACGAGCCTCAATATTCATCGGACCACATACATCTGTATGTATGATTTCCAATAAATCTGTTGCTCTCTCCATAGTTCCGGAGAACGGTGTTTTAGTCATCTTGCCCATGAGGCATGGTTCACAAGTACCAAGTGATTCATAATCAAGTGATTCCAAAAGTCCATCAGTATGGAGTTTCTTCATGCGCTTTACACCGATATGACCTAAACGGCAGTGCCACAAATAAGTTGCACTGTCATTATCAACTCTGCATCTTTTGGCTTCGACATTATGAATATGTGTGTCACTACTATCGAGATTCATTAAAAATAGACCACTCTTCAAGGGTGCATGACCATAAAAGATATTATTCATATAAATAGAACAACCATTATTCTCTGCTTTAAATGAATAACCGTCTCGCATTAAACAAGATCCAGATATAATGTTCATGCCCAACGCTGGCACCAAATAACAATTATTTAGGTCTAAAACTAATCCCGAAGGTAGATGTAGAACCATTTCCCACGCGCATCGTCACCTCGTCCTTAGCCAATCTTCGCTTAATCCGTAGCCCCTGTTTTGAGTTGCAAATATTAGCAACAGAACCAGTATCAAATACCCAGGTGCTACTGCGAGCATTAGTAAGGTACACATCAATAACATGTATATCACATATACCTTTGTTAACCTTGCCATCCTTCTTATCCGCCAAATACTTGGGGCAGTTCCGCTTCCAGTGACCAGTCTGCTTGCAGTAGAAGCACTCAGTTTCAGGCTTAGGTCCGGACTTGGGTTTCTTCTCCTGAACAGCAACTTGCTTGTTGTTCTTGAAGTTCCCCTTCTTCTTCCCTTTGCCCTTTTTCTTGAAACTAGTGGTCTTACTGACCATCAACACTTGATGCTCCTTTTTGATTTCTACCTCCGCTGCCTTTAGCATTGCGAAGAGCTCGGGAATTGTCTTATTCATCCCTTGCATGTTATAGTTCATCACGAAGCTCTTGTAGCTTGGTGGCAGTGATTGAAGAATTCTGTCAATGACGCTATCATCTGGAAGATTAACTCCCAGTTGAATCAAGTGATTATTATACCCAGACATTTTGAGTATATGCTCACTGACAGAACTATTCTCTTCCATCTTGCAGCTGTAGAACTTATTGGAGACTTCATATCTCTCAATCCGGGCATTTGCTTGAAATATTAACTTCAACTCCTAGAACATCTCATATGCTCCATGACGTTCAAAACGTCGTTGAAGACCCGGTTCTAAGCCGTAAAGCATGGCACACTGAACTATCGAGTAGTCATCAGCTTTGCTCTGCCAGACGTTCATAACTTCTGGTGTTGCTCTTGCAGGAGGCCTGGCACCTAGCGGTGCTTCCAGGACATAATTCTTCTGTGCAGCAATGAGGATAATCCTCAAGTTACGGACCCAGTCCGTGTAATTGCTACCATCATCTTTCAACTTTGCTTTCTCAAGGAACGCATTAAAATTCAACGGAACAACAGCACGGGCCATTTATCTACAATTAACATAGACAAGCAAGATACTATCAGGTACTAAGTTCATGATAAATTTAGGTTCTATTAATCATATTACTTAAGAACTCCCACTTAGATAGACATCCCTCTAATCATCTAAGTGATTACGTGATCCAAATCAACTAAACCATGTCCGATCATCACGTGAGATGGAGTAGTTTCAATGGTGAACATCACTATGTTGATCATATCTACTATATGATTCACGCTCGACCTTTCGGTCTCCGTGTTCCGAGGCCATATCTGCATATGCTAGGCTCGTCAAGTTTAACCTGAGTATTCCGCGTGTGCAACTGTTTTGCACCCGTTGTATTTGAACGTAGAGCCTATCACACCCGATCATCATGTGGTGTCTCAGCACGAAGAACTTTCGCAACGGTGCATACTCAGGGAGAACACTTTTATCTTGAAATTTTAGTGAGAGATCATCTTATCATGCTACCGTCAATCAAAGCAAGATAAGATGCATAAAAGATAAACATCACATGCAATCAATATCAGTGATATGATATGGCCATCATCATCTTGTGCTTGTGATCTCCATCTCCGAAGCACCGTCATGATCACCATCGTCACCGGCTCGACACCTTGATCTCCATCGTAGCATCGTTGTCGTCTCGCCAACTATTGCTTTTACGACTATCGCTACCGCTTAGTGATAAAGTAAAACAATTACATGGCGATTGCATTGCATACAATAAAGCGACAACCATATGGCTCCTGCCAGTTGCCGATAACTCGGTTACAAAACATGATCATCTCATACAATAAAATATAGCATCATGTCTTGACCATATCACATCACAACATGCCCTGCAAAAACAAGTTAGACGTCCTCTACTTTGTTGTTGCAAGTTTTACGTGGCTGCTACGGGCTTAGCAAGAACCGTTCTTACCTACGCATCAAAACCACAACGATAGTTTGTCAAGTTAGTGATGTTTTAACCTTCGCAAGGACCGGGCGTAGCCACACTCGGTTCAACTAAAGTGAGAGAGACAGACACCCGCCAGTCACCTTTAAGCAACGAGTGCTCGCAACGGTGAAACCAGTCTCGCATAAGCGTACGCGTAATGTCGGTCCGGGCCGCTTCATCTCACAATACCGCTGAACCAAAGTATGACATGCTAGTAAGCAGTATGACTTATATCGCCCACAACTCACTTGTGTTCTACTCGTGCATAACATCAACGCATAAAACCAGGCTCGGATGCCACTGATGGGGAACGTAGTAATTTCAAAAAAATTCTACGCACACGCAAGATCATGGTGATGCATAGCAACGAGAGGGGAGAGTGTTGTCCACATACCCTCGTAGACCGAAAGCGGAAGCGCTAACACAACGCGGTTGATGTAGTCGTACGTCTTCATGATCCGACCGATCAAGTACCGAACGCACGGCACCTCCGAGTTCAGCACACGTTCAGCTCGATGACGTCCCTCGAACTCTGACCAGCCGAGTGTTGAGGGAGAGTTTCGTCAGCACGACGGCGTGGTGACGATGATGATGTTCCACCGACGCAGGGCTTCGCCTAAGCTCCGCTACGATATTATCGAGGTGTAATATGGTGGAGGGGGCACCGCACACGGCTAAAAGATCATTGATCAATTGTGTGTCTAGAGGTGCCCCCTGCCCCCGTATATAAAGGTGCAAGGGGGAGGCCGCCGGCCAAGGAGGAGAGGCGCGCCTAGGAGGTCTCCTACTCCTACCGGGAGTAGGACTCCCCCCCCCCTTTTCCATGTTGGACTAGGAGAGAGGGGGAAGAGGTGGAGGGGAGGAAGGAAGGGGGGCGCCGCCCCCCTCTCCTTGTCCTATTCGGACTGGGGGGGAAGGGGCGCGCGGCCCTGCCCTGGCCTCCTCTCCTCTCCTCCACCTAGGCCCACTAAGGCCCATTAAGTTACCGGGGGGGGTCCGGTAACCTCCCGGTACTCCGAAAAAATCCCGATTTCACCCGGAACACTTCCGATGTCCAAACATAGGCTTCCAATATATCAATATTTATGTCTCGACCATTTCGAGACTCCTCGTCATGTCCGTGATCACATCCGGGACTCTGAACAACCTTCGGTACATCAAAACATATAAACTCATAATATAACTGTCATCGTAACGTTAAGCGTGCGGACCCTACGGGTTCAAGAACTATGTAGACATGACCGAGACACCTCTCCGGTCAATAACCAATAGCGGAACCTGGATGCTCATATTGGTTCCCACATATTCTACGAAGATCTTTATCGGTCAGACCGCATAACAACATACGTTGTTCCCTTTGTCATCGGTATGTTACTTGCCCGAGATTCGATCGTCGGTATCTCGATACCTAGTTCAATCTCGTTACCGGCAAGTCTCTTTACTCGTTCCGTAATACATCATCCCGCAACTAACTCATTAGTCACAATGCTTGCAAGGTTTATATGTGATGTGTATTACTGAGTGGGCCCAGAGACATCTCTCCGACAATCGGAGTGACAAATCCTAATCTCGAAATACGCCAACCCAACAAGTACCTTTGGAGACACCTGTAGAGCACCTTTATAATCACCCAGTTACGTTGTGACGTTTGGTAGCACACAAAGTGTTCCTCCGGTAAACGGGAGTTGCATAATCTCATAGTCATAGGAACATGTATAAGTCATGAAGAAAGCAATATCAACATACTAAACGATCGAGTGCTAAGCTAACGGAATGGGTCATGTCAATCACATCATTCTCCTAATGATGTGATCCCGTTAATCAAATGACAACTCATGTCTATGGCTAGGAAACATAACCATCTTTGATCAACGAGCTAGTCAAGTAGAGGCATACTAGTGACACTATGTTTGTCTATGTATTCACACATGTATTATGTTTCCGGTTAATACAATTCTAGCATGAATAATAAACGTTTATCATGATATAAGTAAATAAATAATACTTTATTATTGCCTCTAGGGCATATTTCCTTCAGAACTTGTATTTATGTATGTGCCTTACAAGTGTATCTTCTTCTAGGCTAACTATTTGAAGAACAAGACCAACCGTTCTAAAGTAAAATTCCAACAGACAACAGGATCTCGTAGCTATATTGCACACTGCGAGGCTCTTATAAATAGTTGCTACTTCCTTCTTTTTTCTATGACATATTATCGTATCTATATTGACTTGTTCCAAATACAGAGGAAAGCCTGTGCGGACCAAAAAGAACCTGAACCGAATGCAATGCAATGCCAATCTTCATGGATTGCCACACCAGCAAGATGAAGGGCATGAGCACGCCAGTTCAAGCCGCTGTTGTAAGTCCTTACTCCTGCCTTTGAACTGATTGGTAATGTGATGTGTTCATTTAACTACTTGGTTTGCAGCCAATGTCAGTTACTCTGTTCACTTTTATACACTGTTGTCTTAACATATCATTTCACCTTACATGGTTGAAAAGAGATGAAGGATATTCTTTTGGTCTTGATCTGTAATCTAGTTGTTATGTTCACGTGCACACACAATGATAAAATAGCTTGTTTGTTTTATATATGTTTGCCCATGATATGAATGATGTCATACTATGTTCATCCTACTTTAAACCATGTCTCTTTATCCTTAGATGTCAACGAATGTGAGGAAATAGACAATACAGTAGGCATGCTACATGGACATATGTTCCGAAAGTGATTTTATTATGTAGTTGGCACTACAATACATGCTAATGTATTACAGTACTTCACCAAAATAAGTTATGTATAAACGTGTAACCTACTTTGTTTGTTTCTGTCTCATTAGTAAATTATCTGGTACACTAATCTACAAGTTCAAACTTTCAGAAAGCTATGGAACAAATGATTGAACAGCCACAACCACCTGAAGGTGACGAGGCTACCACAGGTACAATGTCACCTCTTGCTGCAGTGCGTCAGTATCTCTCCACTAACAGTGCAAAAAGCACCTTCCTGCGTAATTCTGGGTTGGTTGTCAAGGTAACCTCGTCCAAATCGCCTACTGAACAAAATCTTTTTGCAGACAGAGTGATATATCTGTGCTCCATACACAAGCCCAATCCCTAATGGACGTCGTTTTGGAAACAAGAATAGTGGTTGACAAATGTCGTCAAGATATGAATGGTTTTGAAACCAGACTATCAGACATTCGCTTCGTTGTTCAAGAGCAATGGCGGAAAAAAGGTGAAGATCGTGCTGCTCCATCAGATTCTACAGCCTGAAACATTAGCACTCAGGTCAAATGATATGTGCTTCTATACATCTGATGGTGCTTTTATCTGCAAGGACTGTAAACTTTATGCCAATAGGCCTTTTGTTGTATGGTTGGAATTTATTTTGTTGTGATACAGCATTTATGATGCTGCCAAAGGCTGCCGTAATTACGACGCTATTTTTGTATAGTGTAGGTTTATCTTAGTAGTGTATTCGGCCGAAAGCTTCGTAGGAGCCCAACATGCCAACATTCGTCAGGCCCATTCCAATTGGGCTAAATACGATTATGGCCCGAAATTTGCATGTAGCCCACTAAAAATATCTGGGCCTAAATCAGCATAAGCTTTCATATTTTTCTGGTAGGCATGTGCCCATAGTGGGCCTTTAACAGGCCTAAACATAATTTGGGCCCTCAGTAACAATAGGCCGTTTACAGGTGTAAATATCTCGAGCCCATAAAAAACATGGGCCTTTAATAGACCGAAAGTGAGATTGGGCCCTGATTGTGCCAAATAACCCACTGGTCTTAGCAGGCCGAAATGGTGGTCCATTTACGATGCGGATCTTTCACAGGCCGAAATTCGGACGGGCCGTAAATGCACCAACCTAATACACGGGCCTTTAACAGGCCGGAAGTTTGGTCGGGCCAGATTATCGTCATTTTTATATGGGCCGTTAATGGGCCCGATGTGACGTTGGCCAGATATGGCCCATGGATTTCGTCCGACGTTAACAAGCCGCAAATCACAACAGGCCGAAAGTGGCCCAAATCTATAGTGGGCCTCTAACAGGCCGAATGTCAGACATGGCCGAATATGACCCAAATCCTTCACGGTCGTTTATGGGCCGAAAGTTTCAATGGCCTGTAAATGGGCCCAAATGAAGCGGGACCTTTAACAGGCCGGAAATACACCGGGCCGTAATTCGGCCCATATACTTAGCGGACTGTTAACGGGCCAGAAGTGACCATGGGCCGCGATGATGACAACTTTAGGATAGGCCGTTGATGGGCCAATTTGACACTAGCCGTACGGGCCTTAACTGAGAATGTTGGGCCTTTAGCTGGGCCGGCCCATTATGGTCTGCAAAATCTTGTGGGCCTTTAGTTGGGCCGGCCCATTGTGGTCCGCTAAATCTTGTGGGCCTTTAGCTGGGCCGGCCTATTATGGTCTGCAAAATCTTGTGGGCCTTTAGATGGGCCGGCCCATTATGGTCCGCTAAATCTTGTGGGCCTTTAGTTGGGCCGGCCCATTTAAACTTTATGGGCCACTTTTGGGCCCGTCCACGTGTCAACATATCATAGGCCCATCTCGACCGTTGGATGAGTGACACATGTGCCAACGCGGAGCTGACGCGTGGTTCCGTCGGCCAATGAGAATTTTACACGTGGAAAATCGGCATTGGTCGTGACTGTTAGCGGGTTATCGGATCCAAAACCGGACCCGATGGCTTAACGGCGTCCCGTTACGGTGGATGCCACGTGTCGGTCACCCTTGACGAAAGCACTTCTATGACGCGCGATTTATCGTCATGGAAGTGGACACTTCCGTGATGATAATTTTGGTAATGTCATGGAACACTTCTACGACAGCACAGGTATGACTATCTTCATTCTGTCATAAATTTGTCATGGATGTACATGCATGACAGAAAATGTGACCTACTGTGACAAACACGTATCATCACGGAAGTGTATTTTTTTGTAGTGGTGATATGTCGGCTCGTGTCGGAGGGCGCGCTGCCGCCGCTCATCCGGCTGGCCGAGTCCGGCAGCAGCCTCGTCGGTCGCGAGAAGGCCGTCCTGATGGCTGTTGTTGTGAGTATGGCATCGTGCTTGACTACGGCACCGTCGTCCACGTCATGGACTCATGGTCAACCTGCTTGACTACAGCACCGTGTTGGGCTCCAAGGAGCACGCCGCCGACTGCCTGCAGTACCTGGCGACGGGCGGCGACAGCTTCAGGCGCTCTGTGGTGCGCGCGCTCGGGAACATGGTGGACGTCATCTCCCCCAACACCCTGGTCTCGCTGGGCGTGCTCCCACGGCTAGTGCACGCGCTCAGAGCCGGGTCGACCGGCACACAGTAGGCGGCAACGGTGGCGATCTGCAGGATCTTCGGCAGCGGCAGCAAGGACATGAAGCGGCTGGTCGGGGAGCACGGCTGCATCCCGCTGCAGCCTTGACGCCTACCTCTTCTTCCCTCTCCCCGGCGAACTCTCCGTCCAAGCCCAAGCCCAGTACACAACCGCGGCGAGCCGGGCGCAGCCACGGCCACAGCGGCCAGTGGGGCGCGTCCACGGTTGCCCGGAACTGGTGGTGGGCAGAATGGGCAGTGGAAGCTCCGACGCGCTCAAAGTGTTTGACGAAATGTGAAGCCCAACCTGATGGCTGTTAAGTTTTGTTGTTAACACTGGTAATCATATGCATGTATGCAACCAAACGATGGGTGAAAATTGCATCTCGATGGCAAGACCCTCAATGCAGGCAACCAATCAACTGGCCATCCACGTTTTTGGCCTCATTTTTCCTCACCCAGGACCTGCTCAGCCTGGCTCGTTTTTCCCCTCTGAGCCAGGCCCGGCAGCGAAAGCAACCAAACACGCCCATGGTGGCGTTGGATGCGCTCGCCATTGCTGGACGTGCGTGCAGCTCCCCAAGCCACGCCCGTGGTAGCCGCTCCTGCCGCCTGTCCAGTTCGCTGCACCATGCACCGCGCTCACCGGTGCTCGTCGTCGGCCGCATCGGTCGAGGCACCGCCTGGATGCTCAATTTTGGTCGAGGCACAGCCAGGACGCTCGATTTCGCATGGGTCTCCTTTTCCTCGTCTAAATCCGAGTATTCAAAAAAAACTACCACAATTCGTGATACCGTGCCTACAAACTATCACTTTACAAATTTATGCTGAAAACTACTACTTTTGCACTAATTCTTTACAAAAACACTAGCGACTGATTTGAACGAAATTAAACTCGATTATAACAGGGTTGGCCCACACGTAAGCATTGACCGTTAAATTGACCATTATGACATGTAGGGCCCAGCAATGAGTGTCGCATCTAATCATGAATATACAAATTACTCCCCCCGTCCGGAAATACTTGTCCTAGAAATGGTTGAAAATGAATGTATTTATAACTAAAATAAGTCTAGATACAATCATTTTTAGGATAAGTATTTTCGGACGGAAGGAGTACTACTTAGGCTAATCTAACCGTGTAGGCACGAATTCGGCCGAGCCAGCCATAGCTATCCGCCGTGGCCAGCAGCCACACCTCGCCAATGTCCACGCGAAGCTCTCCTACGACCGGCGGGTAGCCGGCTGGCCGCGAGCAGCACCCACTGCCTCTCCCTGCTGCGGCCTCCTCGAGCCGCAGGTAGACCGTGAGCAGCAGCCACGCCACCGCGCGCGTCGCGGCGCGCGCCTGTGCCACCCTGCCACCGCCGCGTCGGCCGCCCGCCCCGGCGCACAGGCCGCACGGGTATGTCGTGCTCGCCAGCCGCGGGGAGGCCCCAAGCCAAGCCGCCGCCCGGTCGCTCGCCTCGCCTGCAGGTCGCGTCGTCTCCTTCAGATGCGGTCGCGCCGCCGGAGTACTTCATCTTCTCCGCCTCCGGTGAAGACCGCCGCCGCCTCGATCTCTTTCTCCGGTGACCCGCGTGCCTCCTCTGCAGTTCATGGAGGAGCTTGTGTGGCCGGAGCGGCTGGCAACGGTTGATCTTTGCCGTCCCTCTTGCCATTATTCGCCGCCGGCGACAGGGATTACCCCTGGTCTTCCTCCATGGGGAATTTTAGAGGAAGGAGATAGAAATGACATGTGGGCCTTATATGTTGACGGTCAAACTTAACGGTGCTGACTTTTTCAGTTCTGACGTGTGTGCCAACTCTGTCATAATCGAGTTTAAACAAGTCGAATCGGGCACTTTTCATACATCGTAGTTTTTAGTCAAAGATTAGTGTAAAAATGATAGTTTTCGGCACAATTTTATAAAGTGGTAGTTTGTAGGCACGGTTCCACGAATTGTGATAGTTTTTGTTAAATATTCTTTAAATCCCAGTCGGAAGCTTCCCTAAAAGAGAGAAAGAAGGGGCATGGGGAGGTCGAAGGCAAGGTCCGCCGAGGCCGTGGCAGCACCGAGGATACGGGAGAGGAGACGGAGGGAGACGGCCGGCGTGAGAGAGGCGACGCGGGGCGAGAGGGAGGAGGAAGTGAGCGAGAAAGGAGACGGCTGGGTTGTTCGCTCTCGTTTTTCACCGCTCGTCTAGGTCGCTTTCACCCAAACCGTGTCTGTGACCGAATGAGCGAACGACCCTTTCACTGCGTTGTGGGCCAATAGTTACATGGGTCCACTGGCAGTCAGCCCACGGAAGAATTCAGTGTCACAAAATCTACCGCAGGACAGTGAAATCAAACGGTTAAAATTGATCTATCACCGGACGGCTTAGAAGGCATGCGTGCGAGGGAGCGCCGTGGGCACGAGATCCTCCCAAAAAAATCATCCGTGGGGGGGGGGGGGGGCCAAGATAATAATCTTGACATATAAATCAAAACCAAAAAATAAAGAAACCATATTGATTCCAGTACATCTTACAGGATGTAAAAACTTCAGTACCAATGAGCGTTTGAAAACCTAGGAAAAATAGAAGAACTGTACCTGTGGATGAACGTTTTCCTCCAAATAGAGTGCAAATAAATCCTCATTGAAAATTTCTATGAATTAAAATCACGCGATGGAAATCAAACAAACTACACTTTTTTCCTAAGAATCCAAATCCTCCCAAAAAAATCCTGCGAAATTGGATTAAACCAAAGAAACCTGGCAAAAGGAATCCAGAAAACCCGTTAAAAAAAGGAATCCTGAAAACCGAAGTGTTGTGAGGAACTTGGGAGCCTGGTGCTCCTTTGTTCGAAGAACAAAAACCCTAGGCTAGATAGAACTGACACACTTCACTCGAAAAAAAGATAGAACTGACACACATATATATGGAATAATAAGGTCATAATGCCTTAGAGAGGAAGATCATATGTACTCCTAGAAGTCTGGAAACCGATTAACGAATGGGTTTAACCAATGCCACAGGAACCCTTATTACTTATAATACATTATTATATTATAAGATAAAAGCAGTTCTTTAGTTGCCCCTCTTCTGGCGGCCCTAGAACGGTATGCCATAGTCATCGCCTGCAAACTGGGGGCTCCAGACACAGAACACGTTGTCGGCGACGCCTGACTGGTTCGCAGAATCGTACACCGGGGCGTCTCCAGTGGCGGGTTCTTCAGCTATGGGTGCGTTGTTGACGACGTTCGCCGGGTTTGCTGGCTGAAGCGCCTGGTTCCAGGCTTCGTCTTCCTGGAGCAGTTCATCTGGCGCAATGCCGTCTACCAGGAGCAGATCCAATGGTACGAGGCCTTGCTGCTCCTGGCCCTGTCCTTCCATCTGGTTCATCCAGAATTTCTCCAACTCATCCCAATCCGAGTCGCTGAAAGGCTCAGACTGCGCATTTTCTGCACTGGGGTGGTAGTTGTCCATACCGTCAAGCAGGGCTTCGCTCCCAAGGTCCATCAGATCACCAGCGCCCATGGCTGCAGCAGGCACCTCGTTCACTCCATGCGGAATAGCTGCAGCGTGCACCTCGTCCATCGCATCTTTCTGCGGAGTAACTGCGCCATGCACCTTCTCCATGGTATCTTTCTGCGGAGTAACTGCAGCATGCACGTTGTCCATGGTGCCTTCGTGCATGTCATCGCTCTCCAGGCCGATGACAATCTTGCCTGCTGCTTCAGTACGACTGGTCTCCTCTCTCTCCAGGTTGATGAAAATCTTGCGTCCATATACATCAGCTGTTTTGCTCTTCACAGGCAGCACTTCACGTTTATTTGCCAGGCTCCCATTATAGTACTGCAGGCTCTCCTCGTACCGGTCCCAAATGGACTTGGTACCATGAATCAGAACAGAAGGTGGGCCTGCATTAATCTGGGAAACTTCTGCTCTGGCCGAACTCTCCCCCAGTTGTCCCCACGGCTTTCCGGGGTAATTGTACCACATAGCAGAGGCAGCTGAACTTCCCTCCACATGTGGCCACACCATCCCAGGGTACTTGTCCCAGATAGAAGAGGCAACCCCATGTGTGAACTGCGTCTGGGTTGTTGCCGGATAATTATTGGGTTTAGCACTGGCTAACTTGTATGACGATGAAATCATCTCAGATAATTCTTTCATGCTGGCATAATGTTGATAACCCTGAGATAACCTCTGTGCCCACAGCCGGTGTTTCTACATCAAAATACAGAACAGAACAGTCAAGACAGGGATCATACATCACAATATAGAAAGTGAGAGAATGCAGAAATTTTAGCGCTTTATCATAACAACGCTGAAATAGATGAACTTGAAACTTGTAGAGTATGCACGCTTTTCTCTCTCAAACACAAGCCCAGACGTGTTTCGCTTTGTATTAGAAGGAGAGTGCCAAGAAAGCACGAAGAGTACAAACAAACACTAGCACCAAGGACAAAAAGAAGCCAAAACCCTACTGCTAGCATCAGCTGACCAAAGTCACGTCAATAAGGCCCCAATTTAACAGAATCAAGGAGAAAATACCAATAAAGTAGTACATTGTTCACAAAATTCCAATTAACATGATAACAATTATTAATCCGTCGATTTGGTAAACTGGGTTATAATAATGCTTTGGATAGTCTGATTATTTACGAATTAGGACAACTTGCTAACATGCAAAAAGTTTTTTTTTCAATTGTGATTGGTTCTGTAACAAAATCTACTCCTGAAGCTGCATGGTTTGGAAATTTGTAATCTGATCTAGAGCACCATACAAAACTTAAACTCCATGGCATGCAGAGACAGAGTACTGACTACTAAGTACTGACGCAGGTATAAGACATAACAAAGGAAAATAAAGAAATAACAAAGGGGACACAGTAGAGTATCACGGTGGAAACATTCTTTCCTTCCAAGTTTATCCTGTTAAAATGTGATCTTGACCCTTGTATTTAGCATGTGAGCTTGCCCATAACTGTGTGAGCTTTTACTGGGGTGTGAATTAAAAGGTCAAAAATTAAATAAAGTTCTCTTCCCATTTGTTTCTTCAACAGCGTGCACATAGTTCTTTAAAATTTTGTGAACTCAGACACTGTTGCCACAGAAAATTACCCAATTGATTGAACACTGCAGAACCTATATTTACACAAAATAAATAGCAGAGTGGAATGTTTTATTTTTCGCACTAAGATCAAACCAATCATAAAAAATTGATTATTATGTTGTTGTTGCTATTCCAGTAGGTGTTTGTTTCTCTTTTACCTTTTTCCCTTTCACCCAATCACTGTATGTTAATGAGCACATGAGTTGATAAAAGGACTCATCTGCATGTAACATCAATTTCTTTGGTCAGTCAGCATCCATGCCAGCCTCCCTGTGTTAGTTACCGTGTCCCTCAAATTCTTGCCAAATCAGAAATCCGAATCCGAGCCAGATTCGGAGACCGTGACTTTGTCCGAGCAGCACTAGCTGCTGGTACTTAACGTGCCAGGGTACAAAATGGTGACAAAGATGATGTCCAAGTGGTGGCATACAGCTGCAACTTCGGGAATCGTGTAATGATGACCACCGTGAGCAGATCTCTTGCAATTAGCTGGTTCTACTAGATTAGTTTAGGCAATGCCGCAACCATTCTGTTGGTTAATCAATATATGTGTGTAGAAATGGCAAGTACGTCGTAGGTTCCATCTTAAACAGATATTCATGCATGGGGGATCAGGTTGGCAGTGGCAATCAATGGCCAATGGCCACGGAAGGGGGATTGTCAGCTGTAGTGGTGGGAACCAATGACTGGACAGAACTAAGGCCATGCCATCGAACTTCAAGGCTACAGCAGAATGACAATATCATCTTAATTAGTGGCAAACACAAAAAGTTTCGTTCAGGAAAGTGCATGGGACGAAAGAAAAATATAAGGCTCAAATGCCAAATGTTCAATCAGTTTAAACTAACTAGCATATGCAAATGCATAGGTTGTCAGCTTCTACTACTTATGATCGTCTATTAAACAAACAAAATTTAAGAAAAGCGTACATGCTGCCTATTGATGTACTGGCAATACCACAGTTGCAGATAAACTAAATCCATCACCCACCTGGAGATGGCTTGCGACATGCTGTCTGGTCAAATTCAAATCCTTGGCATTCATGTACTGGTGAATTTTTCCAGCCGTGGCAGCTGTTGATGCCAAAAAGAAAACACACACTCAAAGGTCATGTTTTTTAGCTTCTAAACATAATAAATGACTGATTTATGCCAAGTGCAGATAGCCTTACACGCCCCAAGCACTTCAACAGCCTGCAAGAACTTTTCGTGGAGCTCACTGCTCCACGTGAACCGACCCAGATTATCGGAATACACATTTGCGTTCAACGCATCTTGTTCTTCATCCTCAGTTTCAGACCTGTGATTTTTGATAGACCTGTGTTGCAGTGCTCTCATCCTCAGAAAATTAATGGTTTCAGTATCCAACGGCTTAACCACATTGAACCATGTTCCAAGGGTCATGTGTGCAGAGACTGCCTCGTCATAGGCACACATAGCTGCAGCCAAGAAACAACACTCCTAGACTTATGAGTTTGGGATGGAAGGAAAATTTCTTAAAACAATACAGCTCTCAATACAAATGCTTACTGATGAGAGGTACTTCAAGTTCATTCAGGATGTGGTGAAACAGCACCAAGGTGCCCAACTCTGTATTGCCAGGATGAACTTCCGCTACTATCAAATCAAGCTCTTCATCTTTAGCAACCCCCCTTTTAAGTGAATCTAGGGCCTCTTCCGGTGTATGGAAAGGAAGAACTACAAAACAAACTTTGGAGAGTAAACACCGTATTATTATGTCCAAATATAGTTATATTAATATCCCAACCTGCACGTACTATTGCAACAAGTGAGTATCTTCTAAGGACTAATATAGCTACTTGGTATGTGATTTTTCTCATTTGACCACATAATCCAACACTTTCTGCAATCTAATACTAGCACTTGGAAGGGCGGCCCAGTAACTAGCAGCTAGCTATATCCCATTACGAACTACATATGCTGCCTCTGTTTAAACTGTGAAGTTCACACAATATATTACACACATATATGCTATATAATCTAATGTCCTTTGGAAGGGTGACGCACTAACACTATATCCTATATGGAACTGCATCTGTTTCCTTTCTGTTTAAAAATGTCATATATGTACGGAAATGCTCCGCGTATATGATGGTTGTACAATCTATACATGATACCGAGGACAGGTTCACTGCCATGTGGGGCCATAGCTCGCCAAGCTTCACGTCATGAGAAGCGTTCTATATCCACACACGCAAGCCATCCAACCGTTAATTGGTGGTCCAGATCATGATGGATAGAACCTATAAATATTCCCACCGGACGACCGTACACCCAAACTTCACGCCAAGCAACCATACACCCAAAATTCCCGCCAAACAGCCGTACACCCAAACTTCCAGCCAAACAGCATACACCCAAACTTTCCACCAAACAGCAGAAATATGAAATATCTGAAATTCGATCAGATGTGCCTGTGTGGATAGAAGACACCAACAGGCATCAAATTGTGCCTTATATAGTAGCCCCATGAATATGCAAAATCTTTTACCTACTATCTTTCATTCTCCCTCGAAACACAACTTCCTTTTTGGACAAGAAAGGGAAAATTTGAAATGGAGATGCTTGGGAATTGAAGTGCGCACCTTTGAAGTTGAATCTAGCAAGCATATTGGAGATGGTCCACAGGGAAACCGGATCCTGATCAAGAACTAAAACTGAAAGATTTTCCATCAGGTCAGTGAGACCCTAAGGGGAAGAAACGAAGGCTACCAATGTTTTTTGACGCTGAAAGGCTACCAATGTTTGTGATGGATCTAACCATATATGGATCTAATACCTTCTTTTGGCGTGAGACCTTCACCAAAGCCAAAAGATACACACTATATACCAGACGATGTCAGAAAAGGACAAGAACTTAAGGAGTATAGACCATCTAATTTTTTATTCAAAAAGTGACCTGTATTTGGATAGGGAGGTTGAACAAGATATACTTACTTGAGAAATAAAAGTTAACATCATCATTATTTTGTCCTCTTGTGCTTCTTCAGTTTCCATGTAAAGAACATGCAAGACCATGTACAATGCAAGCCGGTGCTTATCTGTAGAGAGCAGATGCTTAATTAGGAACCCCTGTCACAGACATAAGCACTGGTGCTTAAGAGAAACACGGTTTATTTTACTAAGCACCTCTCTAAGATTGTTCATGGTCTAAGAAGGTTATCTGTTCTCTATCATCACGCTTGCTTTTGGCACACCCTTTGATTTGACCCAACCTGCATTTCGAATAGTCAACGCAGAAACAAGTTCAAAAAAAGACAAACAGATTGAACAGATGCATGAAAACCTAATTGTTCTATTTACTTCTCTTCTGTTTCGAATTTTGTTGTCAAATTTACCTAAGGCGCATATAGGACACATACATGTTCTCCCTAGCTCTCGCCCACAGTAATATTTTTTTTCTTCATTCAGTACCTAGTGTTAATATCAATACTTCAGTTGCAACCATTAGAACTTCCAAGTCCTAAAGGGTCTCAAGTCTCAACTTTCAAATGTCAAAACAAACCAAATGGTGATGTGCTGCTTTAAGATGATTCCTCAGGAAAAAGTCTGGAGAGTAAATAAGGCAATTTCTTGGCCAGCTTCATTACTTATAGCATGCAACAGTTTCACTGATTTATAGCATATGCTGTCATGCATACCAAGAATTCTACTACTAGGAGTCTTCCTGTGCAGAGGTGTCGTGACGATATATCATATAATCAATGGGTTAATTCATGCCGGTGAATTTGATCTTGTGGTGGTACCTGGGGCATGGCAGGCAATGTTGCGAGCACGCAATCCTACATGATGTATGCATGAGCGCTAATTGCACCGATGTACAAGATAACTTCACAAAAGACAAAAACCAGTAGTTGCAGCCGTGATTGCATGCTACCTTAATGCCGCAATAGACACTCACCCTAGCCCCAATTGCATCACCACATCTGCTCTTTTTAGGCATCAAACCTACATATCTATCCACATGATAATGTACCAACAAAAATAATGAGATGAGCGGTTGATTTCTACAAAGAAAAAAAGGTATATAACTGATTCCTTAACAAGGAAGATATGCGAATGATGTTAAACATTGATACAGCCTCTAAGCTGGATGGGACAAACTGAGGAAGAAACAACCAGGGCCAAGCCTAAAATCAATAAAAACTTCTAAAAGAGAAAGTATCCACGCTACGGGCGACCGCCCTGGGTTCCAACGCTTGTCACCACCCCTATCCCAAAAGATATATGACATGGCCTGTGCCCAGTGTGATGCATGTGTTTCTTGAAGGAACTGATTGCACATATATTATTTTTGAAGGAACTGATTGCCCATCTCGAAAACACCAGGAAGAGATCCCAGACGAAACGCCCTTCAAATCGAAACCTGGAAGCCAGCTTTTCCTTCAGATAATCGAACCGGGATCCACATACGCTCAGCAACAATCCAAGTAGGCGCGACGCAGATGCTTTAATAATAACCAAACCAAATCGAAGTAGGCAGACGCTTCGGAATGGTGCGCGCTTACTGGGGGAGGGAAGGCCAGGATCGAGGGCAGCGGCGCCGCCGGCGAGCGCGAGGCGTAGGAGGAGGCGCCTCGCCTCCCGACCGAGCAACGTCGGGATCCCTCTTCTCTCTCGCCGGCGGTCGCCGCCTCGCCATGCGCCGCCCCGCGAGTAGAACGGTCGGGCCCCACGGGGGGTTTGGGACGCAAACAGATGGGCCTGACTGCTGATGGGCTCAAAATGCTTTGGCAGAGTGGGCCCAGACATGGCCATATGAGCTGGCCCGGCCATAAAAGGGCCTGGCACGGCACGGCCCGTATCAGGTCGAAGGAGCTCAAGGATTAGCCCAAAATCACTAACTGACGAGTAGTCTTTTAAAAAAAAACTCCCACCTTCCCAGGTTGGTTGTGTTAAGAACAATGGTACATCTACGTAAACTAACCTACGTATCTTACGTAATGTGCAACATGGACATTTTTGATTGGGTATTGGAGGATTGAGGGGCCCAACCCCCTGAAAATCGCGGGGGGGATTATTGTTAGGCAGTTTACATTACTTTTCGTAGCCTCGTTCGTAGATGGAGCATTATTGGTCAAATGATGGGCTCCATGTGCGTTACTTGTCGCAACCTGGGAGTTTTTCTTTTTTTGTAAATTTGCTTATTTAAAATGTTTTATCTCTTGAATCATGTATCCAAATCTCGAACGTTGAAATCCTCGCGTCTAAGATCTTCAAAACTCGATCCTATGTTGATAGATTTTTACGAACTTTTTTTTCATGAAAACAGTCGGACAAAAAAAAGAACCGGAAGCACGTTTTTTTTCTTTCCGAAAGCCGTTTCCGAGAGGCACGCCGGCGCCTCTCGCGGAAGCAAAATCATGTCTCTCACACAAAAAAGAAAACGTGTTTTTTTGTTTCCGAGTGCCTCTCGCGGAAGCAAAACCGTGTCTCTCACGGAAGCAAAATCATGCCTCTCACGAAAGAAGAAAAAACGCATTTTTTTCGTAGGCACGACCTCATGCGGAAGCAAAATCGTGCCTCTCACGGAAGAAAAAGAAAGATAAAACAATTTTTTCTGTTTCCCCGTGCCTCTCACAAAAAAAAGAAAATGTGTTTTTTTCCGTTTCCGAGAGACGCGGTCGTGCCTCTCGCGAAAGCAAACTCGTGCCTCTCGTGGAAGCAAAACCATTTCTCTCACGGAAAAATACCGCGTTTTTTCACTCAAAACAATTTTCCCGGATTTTTCTGTCCAAAAGCTAAGAAAGACCAGTGGAAAACCGCAAAGTCAAAAAAAGAAGAAAAAAACATCTAAAAAGATGAAAACGCGTGTGAACAAATAAAAAAACCAGAGGGAGCGCCCAGAGCGTGACACGTGGCGGCGGCTGAGAGCGTGCCATAGCCCCCCTCCCTCCCTCCCCCCCCCCACCCCCATGTGATCGTTGGAGAGGCTTTCGAAGGAGCGCTCATCAACTAGTTTGCTCCCGGATTAGCCTGGCACGCAAGCGGCCTTAAAAAAATCCTGGCACCGAGCTAAAAGGGGCGGCCCGCAAATAAAAGTGTCATGTCGGGCCAGCCTTAGGTGAAATTACTAAAGGGTACTCATTACAAAAGTCACTTCCCTTCTTCTTTGACGATGACTAGGTATGTGCATGTGTGTTGCCACGGGAGTCGAATATTTTCAACACAATAAAAGCATGAAAAATCATGGTATTCTGTTATCACAAGACACTACAATCCACATAATCTTACAAACATTTTGTTTTCAGCCAGACTGAGACAATAAGCATCAAATATACATAACTTCGCCAAAGCAAGCATGAACAAAGGACTCTAAACATATAATTCAAATACATCATTTGAATTAAAAATTAGCTTCATGTTGATGTAACTCTTCAGAGTATGCAACAAAAGAGCGATTCATGCCTTACCACAACAATAAAAGACAATTGCTAGACAGAAAAAGAAATGGCATAACCAGCAGGCACACCTCAAATTTCCCAACTTTAATCAAATGGATCTATATGTGTCATGCTCACTAGTCACTTCCCATTGTGAAAGTGCAACTAATCTCCGGGTGGTTTTGGTAATTCATAACAACATATAGCTCATTGAACTAATATCCTTTTAAGATAAATATTTCAGGATGTTCAGTGGTTGGCATGGCATGGACTAGAGATGTGGACCCCTCAAAATGCTAAGGACAAAGATTGGCAAAATCTCAAGACTCTTCATTCTATTTTAGTGATCCAAGATCACATTGAGTCCATAGGAAAGCCAATACTATTAAAAGGGGATGAGGTATTGCTTAATGGCTTACTTGCGCAAGTGCTTAGTGATATTGCTCCAAAACCCTCTGCCACTTTCTCCATCCAAATATGTCCAAACCCAAAACTCCAACTCGGCCCCACCGATTCTTTCTATCCGGAGCCATCGAGTTCATATGACATAGCCACTGCCAGAAACCCTAACAGTTCAGTCTCACCAATACGGATCTCGGTCTCACCGAGATGGCCTTGCAAATTCTCTATGGCTTGTTGTAATTATTTCGGTCTCACCGAAATGTTGCAATTGGTCTCACCGAGTTTGCTTCACAGACTCTCTATTGCTTATTGCTTCACTTTGGTCCTACCAAGTTGATGCAACCGGTGCCACCGAGATGAAGTTTTCCCTAAGCCCTAGCACATCGGTCCCACCGAGTTGTTCCAGTCGGTCCCACCGAGATTCCTAGCGTTCACATTTTTTAACTAATCGGTGCCACCGAGTTTAACCATTCGGTCCCATTGAGATGAGTCAAATGTGTGCAGCGGTTGGATTTTGTGTGGAGGCTATATATACCCCTCCACCCCCGTCTCCATTTGTGAGAGAGCCATTAGAACATGCCTACACTTCCACCATTCATTTTCTGAGAGAGAACCACCTACTCATTGTTGGGGAACGTTACATGGAAAACAAAAAAAATGTGCACATGCAAGATCTATCCATGGAGATGCATAGCTACGAGAGGGGGGAGCATCTACATACCCTTGTAGATCGCTAAGCGGAAGCATTTATCATGCGGTTTATGTAGTCGTGCTCTTCGCGATCCGATCACGATCCAACCGATGTAGTGCCGAACGGACGGCACCTCCGAGTTTAGCACACGTGCGGCTCGATGACGTCTCCTCCTTCTTGATCCAGCAAGCGGGAGAGGAGAAGTAGATGGGATCACAACCAACACGATGGCGTGGTGGTGATGGTGGTGATGGAGCACCGACAGTGCTTCGCTAAACGTCGCTGGGACGAGGCGGTGGAACTACGGGGTAACAGGGAGAGAGAGGGCGCCAAGTGCTTGGTCTATCCTCTTGGGGCGCCCCCTCTGTCGGTGTCAAAACCGGCGGATCTCGGGTAGGGGGTCCCGAACTGTGCGTCTAAGGTCGATGGTAACAGGAGACAGGGGACACGATGTTTACCCAGGTTCGGACCCTCTCTATGGAGGTAATACCCTACTTCCTGCTTGATTGATTTGGATGAATATGAGTATTACAAGAGTTGATCTACCTCGAGATCGTAGTGGCTAAAACCCTAGAAGTCTAGCCTGTATGACTATGGTTATGATTCTTCTGCCCTCTACGGACTAAGCCCTCCGGTTTATATAGACACCGGAGGGGACTAGGGTTTTACAAAGTCGGTTACAGAGAAAGGAATCTTCATATCAGGATGCCTAGCTTTCCTTCCACGCCAAGGAGAGTCCCATCCGGACACGGGAGAGAGTCTTCGGTCTTGTATCTTCACAGCCCAGCAGTCCGGCCCACGTACCATAGTCCGGACGCCCGAGGACCCCCTAATCCAGGACCCCCTTGATGACCCACAAGTATAGGGGATCTATCGTAGTCCTTTCGATAAGTAAGAGTGTCGAACCCAATGAGGAGCAGAAGGAAATGATAAGCGGTTTTCAGCAAGGTATTCTCTGCAAGCACTGAAATTATTGGTAATAGATAGTTTTGTGATAAGATAATTTGTAACGGGTAACAAGTAATGAAAGGAAATAAGGTGCAGCAAGGTGGCCCAATCCTTTTTGTAGCAAAGGACAAGCCTGGACAGTTTCTTATGTGAAGGAAAACGCTCCCGAGGACACATGGGAATTATCGTCAAGCTAGTTTTCATCACGTTCATATGATTCGCGTTCGGTACTTTGATAATTTAATATGTGGGTGGACCGGTGCTTGGGTGCTGTCCTTACTTGGACAAGCATCCCACTTATGATTAACTCCTATTGCAAGCATCCGCAACTACAAAAGAAGTATTAAGGTAAACCTAACCATAGCATGAAACATATGGATCCAAATCAGCCCCTTATGAAGCAACGCATAAACTAGGGTTTAAGCTTGTGTCACTCTAGCAACCCATCATCTACTTATTACTTCCCAATGCCTTCCTCTAGGCCCAAACAATGGTGAAGTGTCATGTAGTCGACTTTCACATAACACCACTAGAGAAGAGACAACATACATCTCATCAAAATATCGAACGAATACCAAATTCACATGACTACTAATAGCAAGACTTCTCCCATGTCCTCAGGAACAAACGTAACTACTCACAAAGCATATTCATGTTCATAATCAGAGGGGTATTAATATGCATATAGGATCTGAACATATGATCTTCCACCAAATAAACCAACTAGCATCAACTACAAAGAGTAATCAACACTACTAGCAACCTATAGGTACCAATCCCAGACTTGGAGACAAAGATTGGATACGAGAGATGAACTAGGGTTTTAGAGGAGATGGTGCTGGTGAATATGTTGATGGAGATTGGCCCCCTCCCGATGAGAGGAGCGTTGGTGATGACGATGGCGATGATTTCCCCCTCCCGGAGGGAAGTGTCCCCGGCAGAACAGCTCCGCGAGAGCCCTAGATTGGTTCCGCCAAGGTTCCGCCTCGTGGCGGCGGAGTCTCGTCCCGAAAGCTTGCTTATGATTTTTTCTCGGACAAAAGACTTCATATAGCAGAAGATGGGCACCGGAGGGCCACCAGGGGGCCCACGAGGCAGGGGGCGCGCCGCCCACCCTCGTGGCCAGGGTGTGGGCCCCCTCTGGTATTTTCTTTGCTCAGTATTTTTATTATTTCCAAAAATAACTTCCGTGGAGTTTCAGGACTTTTGGAGTTGTGCAGAATAGGCCTCTAATATTTTCTCCTTTCCAGCCCAGAATTCCAGCTGCCGGCATTCTCCCTCTTTATGTAAACCTTGTAAAATAAGAGAGAATAGGCATAAGTATTGTGACATAATGTGTAATAACAGCCCATAATGCAATAAATATCGATATAAAAGCATGATGCAAAATGGACGTATCAACTCCCCCAAGCTTAGACCTCGCTTGTCCTCAAGCGGAAGCCGACAACGATAAATATGTCCACATGTTTAGAGATAGAGGTGTCGATAAAATAAAACATGGACATGTGGGCATCATGATCATTCTTATAACAACAACATATATGGATATTGTCATATGATTTCTTATCCTTAAGTAATAATCTATTCACAATGCAAAGTATGAATCAGAAACTTCATTGAGAACTAACAAACTATAATTTCAGTCATTGAGGCAATTGTTGGGAATCGTAGCATAATTTAAAAAAATTCTACGCTCACCAAGATGCATCTATGGAGTCTACTAGCAACGAGGGGAAAGGAGTGCATCTACATACCCTTGTAGATCGCGAGCGAAAGCGTTCCAATGAACGTGGATGACGGAGTCGTACTCGCCGTGATCCAAATCACCGATGACCGAGTGCCGAACGGACGGCACCTCCGCGTTCAACACACGTACGATGCAGCGACGTCTCCTCCTTCTTGATCCAGCAAGGGGGAAGGAGAGGTTGATGGAGATCCAGCAGCACGACGGCGTGGTGGTGGATGTAGCAAGTCTCGGCAGGGCTTTGCCAAGCTTCTGCGAGAAAGAGAGAGATGTTGCAGGGGAGGAGGGAGGCGCCCAAGGCTGTGTCTTGCTGCCCTCCCCCCCTTTATATAGGCCCCCTTGGGAGGGGGGGCCGGCCAAAAACCCATCTAGGGTTGGGGGGGGGGGCGGCGGCCAAGGGGTGGAAAGGGGTGCCTTGCCCCCCAAGGCAAGGGGGAAGCTCCCCCCCCCTAGGGTTCCCAACCCTAGGCGCATGGGGGGAGGCCCAAGGGGGGCGCCCCAGCCCACTAAGGGCTGGTTCCCTTCCACTTTCAGCCCACGGGGCCCTCCGGGATAGGTGGCCCCACCCGGTGGACCCCCGGGACCCTTCCGGTGGTCCCGGTACAATACCGGTAACCCCCGAAACTTTCCCGGTGGCCGAAACTTGACTTCCTATATATAATTCTTCACCTCCGGACCATTCTGGAACCTCTCGTGACGTCCGGGATCTCATCCGGGACTCCGAACAACTTTCGGGTTTCCGCATACATATATCTCTACAACCCTAGCGTCACCGAACCTTAAGTGTGTAGACCCTACGGGTTCGGGAGACATGCAGACATGACCGAGACGCCTCTCCGGTCAATAACCAACAGCCGGATCTGGATACCCATGTTGGCTCCCTCATGTTCCACGATGATCTCATCGGATGAACCACGGTGTCGAGGATTCAATCAATCCGTATGCAATTCCCTTTGTCAATCGGTATGTTACTTGCCCGAGATTCGATCTTCGGTATCCCAATACCTTGTTCAATCTCGTTACCGGCAAGTCTCTTTACTCGTACCGCAATGCATGATCCCGTGACTAACGCCTTAGTCACATTGAGCTCATTATGATGATGCATTACCGAGTGGGCCCAGAGATACCTCTCCGTCACACGGAGTGACAAATCCCAGTCTCGATCCGTGCCAACCCAACAGACACTTTCGGAGATACCCGTAGTGCACCTTTATAGTCACCCAGTTACGTTGTGACGTTTGGCACACCCAAAGCACTCCTGCGGTATCCGGGAGTTGCACGATCTCATGGTCTAAGGAAAAGATACTTGACATAGGAAAAGCTCTAGCAAACGAAACTACACGATCTTTTATGCTATGCTTAGGATTGGGTCTTGTCCATCACATCATTCTCCTAATGATGTGATCCCGTTATCAATGACATCCAATGTCCATAGTCAGGAAACCATGACTATCTGTTGATCAACGAGCTAGTCAACTAGAGGCTTACTAGGGACACGTTGTGGTCTATGTATTCACACATGTATTGCGATTTCCGGACAATACAATTATAGCATGAATAATAGACAATTACCATGAACAAAGAAATATAATAATAACCATTTATTATTGCCTCTAGGGCATATTTCCAACAGCAATTGCAATTTATCATAACATCAGAAAGAGTCAATATAAGAGCTTTTCAGCAAGTCCACATACTCAACTATCATTTATTCTTTCACAATTGCTAACACTCACGCAATACTTGTGGTTATGGAGTTTTAATCGGACACAGAGAAAGATAGGGGCTTATAGTTTCGCCTCCCAACCTTTTACCTCAAGGGTAATGTCAACAATAATAGTTCATGCTAACTTACATCCAATTGGATATATATATATATCAGGATCTTTCCAACACACTGTGTTTGCCAAAGGATAAAATGTAAAAAGGAAAGGTGAAGCTCACCGTGACTCTTGCATAAGGTAGAAGATAAAAGTAAAAGATAGGCCCTTCGCAGAGGGAAGCAGAGGTTGTCATGCGAAAGAACGTCACTTTATATTGCCACTTGTGATATGGACCTTTATTATGCAGTCCGTCGCTTTTATTTCTTCCATATCACAAGATCGTATAAAGCTTATTTCCTCCACACTAATCAATCATACATATTTAGAGAGCAATTTTTATTGCTTGCACCGATGACAACTTACTTGAAGGATCTTACTCAATCCATGGGTAGATATGGTGGACTCTCATGGCAAAACTGGGTTTAAGGGTATTTCGGAAGCACAAGTAGTATCTCTACTTGGTGCAAAGAATTGGTAGCATGAGGGAGAAAGGCAAACTCAACATGTTGGATGATCCATGACAATATACTTTATCTCAGATATAAGAAAACATAATCCATTACGTTGTCTTCCTTGTCCAACATCAACTCTTTAGCATGTCATATTTTAATGAGTGCTCACAATCATAAAAGATGTCCAAGATAGTATATTTATATGTGAAACCTCTCTTTCTTTATTACTTCCTATTAATTGCAACGATGACCAAAACTATGTTTGTCAACTCTCAACAACTTTTAATCATCATACTCTTTATGTGTGAAGTCATTACTCTTCATAAGATCAATATGATCTCTTTGTTTCTTTTTATTCTTCCTTTTTCTTTTATTCCCTCAAGATCATAGCAAGATAATCAAGCCCTTGACTCAACACTAATCTTTATTATATAGCTCACGGACTCGATTACATAAAGGGATCATAAAGCAAAACTCAAAACTAGATCATACTAAAATTTTATTCTACTAGATCAAGATATTACTAAAAGGATCGAACTAAGAAAAAGATAAAGATAGAGATGTGATGGTGATACAATACCGGGGGAACTCCCCCAAGCTTGGCAGTTGCCAAGGGGAGTGCCCATACCCATATGATTATGTCTCTTTCTTCGGAGGTGGTGGTGTGATATTCTTGGCGATGATACTCCTCAGGATACGATTCTCTTCCTCGAGCTTATTGAGTTGCTGCTTGAGATCCATTATCTCCTTACGGAGCTTACCCGTGACGGTTAAAGCTCCTTGCACCCATGGATGTTGCATGGCTGTGGGGGAACAAGTAACACTCTTTTTCATATTCTCGTAAGAAAGAAATCTAACATTGGAGGGGATAACCGAGTTTGGAATAGCCGAGCTCTGTAGTTCCCCCATCATGAATCCAGCTCGGAAGCGAGAAGTGACTTCTTGATCCTCCTCCATGGCATCTATCCTCTACAAATCAGCCTCCATCTCTTCCTCCGTTGCTGGCCCAAAGTGGTCAGCATCGCTGTTTGTCCTTGACCTCGATGCCGGATGAGACACTCGGCTCTCCCCGACTGACTCTTGAGAAGACATCTTGCTCTAATCTGCAGTAGCAACAGCTCGAAACAAAAACAGAGGATATTTGCATGATACGAGAGTCAAAACCTTCGGGAGATTATATAATGAATTTTTACCGACCGAAAGAAGTATCGTGCAAGAAAACGGAGTCCGGAGGGCGCACGAGGTGCCCACGAGGCAGGGGGCGCGCCCAGGGGGTAGGGCGCGCCTCCCACCCTCGTGGAAGCCTCGTTTCCTTCCCGGACTGCTTCTTATTTTCCTTTTTTCTAAATATTCCAAAACGGAGAAAATTTGCCATTAGAACTGTTTTGGAGTCGGTTTACTTACCGTACCACATACCTATTCCTTTTCGGAGTCTGAAACGTTCTGGAAAGTGTCTCTTATGTATTCCTCCGGTGTTATGGTTTCAATAACATTAGTTTCAACATTTATAGGGTTACCTGAGATATAATGTTTGATTCTTTGACCGTTCACCACCTTCGGATTTGTGCCTTCAAAGTTGTTGATTTTTATGGCACCGGAACGACAGACCTCCTCGATAACGTAAGGACCTTCCCATTTAGAGAGAATCTTTCCTGCAAACAATCTTAAACGAGAGTTGAATAGCAATACATAATCACCTACATTAAACTCACCCTTTTGTATCCTTTTGTCATGCCATCTTTTAACTTTTTCCTTAAACAGCTTGGCATTCTCATAGGCTTGGGTTCTCCATTCATCAAGTGAGCTAATGTCAAATAACCTCTTCTCACCGGCAAGTTTGAAATCATAATTGAGCTCTTTAATGGCCCAATATGCCTTATGTTCTAGTTCGAGAGGTAAGTGACATGCTTTTCCATAAACCATTTTATATGGAGACATGCCCATAGGATTTTTATATGCAGTTCTATAGGCCCATAATGCATCATCAAGTTTCTTGGACCAATTCTTTCTAGATCTATTAACAGCCTTTTGCAAAATTAATTTGAGCTCTCTGTTACTCAATTCTACTTGACCACTAGATTGTGGGTGATAAGGAGATGCAATTCTATGATTAACATCATACTTAGCAAGCATTTTACGAAAGGCACCATGAATAAAATGTGAACCACCATCAGTCATTAAATATCTAGGGACTCCAAACCTCAGAAAAATAACTTCTTTAAGCATCTTAATAGAGGTGTTATAATCAGCACTACTAGTTGGAATAGCTTCTACCCACTTAGTAACATAATCAACAGCAACTAAAATATGTGTATACCCATTAGAGGAAGGAAAAAGTCCCATGTAATCAAAGCCCCAAACATCAAATGGTTCAATAACAAGTGAATAATTCATAGGCATTTCTTGACGTCTACTAATGTTACCAATTCTTTGACATTCATCACAAGATAAGACAAACTTACGAGCATCCTTGAAGAGAGTAGGCCAATAAAAACCAGATTGCAATACCTTATGTGCAGTTCTATCTCCAGCGTGGTGCCCTCCATAAGCCTCGGAGTGACACTTGCGTAGGATCTGTTCCTGTTCATGCTCAGGTACACAACGTCTAATAACACCATCTACTCCTTCTTTATAAAGATGTGGGTCATCCCAGAAGTAATGTCTTAAATCATAGAAAAACTTTTTCTTTTGCTGGTATGTGAAACTAGGTGGTATAAATTTAGCAACAATGTAATTAGCATAATCAGCATACCATGGAGCAGTACGAGAAGCATTTATGACATTTAATTGTTCATCAAGAAAGCTATCATCAATAGGTAGTGGGTCATCAAGAACATTTTCTAACCTAGACAAGTTGTCTGCAACGGGGTTCCCAGCTCCCTTTCTATCAATAATATGTAAATCAAATTCTTGTCGCAAGAGAACCCATCTAATAAGTCTAGGTTTAGCATCTTTCTTTTCCATAAGATATTTAATAGCAGCATGATCAGTGTGAATAGTTACTTTAGAATCAACAATATAAGGTCTGAACTTATCACAAGCAAATACAACTGCTAAGAATTCTTTTTCAGTCGTGGCATAATTTCTCTGGGCATTGTCTCGAGTTTTACTAGCATATTGAATAACATTTAATTTCTTATCAACTCTTTGCCCTAGAACAGCACCTACAGCATAATCGCTAGCATCACACATAATTTCAAAAGGTAAATTCCAATCAGGTGGTTGAACGATAGGTGCAGAGATTAATGCTTTCTTAAGTATTTCAAATGCTTCTACACAATCATCATCAAAAACGAAAGGTATATCTTTTTGTAAGAGATTAGTCAGAGGCTGAGAAATTTTTGAGAAGTCCTTAATGAACCTCCTATAAAAACTGGCATGACCAAGGAAACTTCTTATACCTTTGATGTCCTTGGGACATGGCATCTTTTCAATAGCATCAACTTTAGCTTTATCAACTTCAATACCTCTTTCAGAAATTTTATGCCCCAAAACAATGCCTTCATTAACCATAAAGTGGCACTTCTCCCAATTCATGACAAGATTAGTTTCTTCACATCTCTGCAAAACTCGATCAAGGTTGCTCAAGCAATCATCAAAGGAGGATCCATAAACGGAGAAATCGTCCATGAAAACCTCACAAATCTTTTCACAAAAGTCAAAAAATATAGCCATCATGCATCTTTGAAAGGTAGCAGGTGCATTACATAAACCAAAAGGCATACGTCTATAAGCAAAAGTATCGAAAGGGCAAGTAAAAGTGGTCTTTGCTTGATCATCAGCTGACACAGGTATTTGAGAGAAACCAGAGTAACCATCTAGAAAGCAAAAATGTGTATGTTTGGATAATCTTTCTAGCATTTGATCAATAAAAGGTAAGGGGTAATGATCTTTTTTAGTAGCCTTATTTAATTTGCGGAAATCAATTACCATCCTATAACCTGTAATAATTCTTTGCGGAATCAATTCATCTTTATCATTAGGAACGACAGTAATACCTCCCTTCTTAGGGACACAATGGACAGGACTTACCCACTGACTATCAGCAACGGGATAAATTATACCTGCCTCAAGGAGCTTTAGTATTTCCTTTCTTACCACTTATTTCATCTTAGGATTCAGCCATCGTTGATGATCAATAACTGGTTTGGCATCTTTCTCCAAATTTATTTTGTGTTGGCGTAGAGTGGGACTAATGCCCTTAAGATCATCAAGAGTATATCCAATAGCAGCACGGTGCTTCTTCAGAGTTTTCAATAATTTTTCTTCCTCCTACTCTGAAAGGTTAGCACTAATAATAACAAGATATATCTTCTTTTCATCTAGATAAGCATATTTAAGAGTATCAGGTAATGGTTTAAGTTCAAGCACGGGATCACCCTTGGGTGGAGGAGGATCCCCTAGGATTTCAACAGGTAAATTGTGTTTCAGAATAGGTCCCTGTTTAAAGAATACTTCATCTATTTCCCTTCTTTCATTCATAAACATATCATTTTCATGGTCTAGCAAACATTGTTCTAAAGGATCACTAGGAGGCACAGCAATAGAAGCAAGACCAATAATTTCATCTTTACTAGGCAATTCTTCATCACGAGGTTATCTACGAAATTTAGAAAAGTTAAACTCATGAGACATATCATCCAAACCAATAGTAACAGCATCCTTCTTGCAATCTATCTTAGCATTAACAGTATTCAAGAAGGGTCTACCAAATATAATGGGACAAAAGCTATCTTGTGGGGAACCAAGAACAAGAAAATTAGCAGGATATTTAGCTTTCCCACACAAGACCTCAACATCTCTAACAATCCCAGTTGGTGAAATAGTATCTCTATTGGCAAGTTTAATGGTGACATCAATATCTTCTAACTCAGTGGGTGCAATATCATGCATAATTTCTTTGTATAAGGAAATAGGTATTGCACTAGCACTAGCACCCATATCGCATAAGCCATGATAACAATGATCTCCTATTTTAACAGAAATAACAGGCATGCCTACCACAGGCCTATGTTTATCTTTAGCACCAGGTTTAGCAATTCTAGCAGTCTCATCATAGAAGTAAATAACATGCCCATCGATATTATTAGCCAAGAGATCTTTAACAATAGCAATATTAGGTTCAACTTTAACTTGCTCAGGAGGTTTGTGTGTCCTAATATTACTTTTGTTGACTACAGTTGAAGCCTTAGCATGATCCTTTAATCTAACAGGGAAAGGTGGTTTCTCAACATAAGCAGTAGGAACAATAGGATCATTATAAGTGATAGTCTTTTCTTCAACTTTAATAGGTGCAACTACTTTTACTTCAACGGGAGGATTATATTTAAACCACTTCTCCTTAGGGAGATCAACATGAGTAGCAAAGGATTCACAGAAAGAAGCTACTATCTTAGAGTCAAGTCCATATTTAGTGCTAAATTTACGGAAAATGTCAGTGTCCATAAAAGATTTAACACAATCAAACTTAGGTGTTATACCTGACTCCTTACCTTCGTCGAGATCCCAATCTTCAGAGTTGCATTTAATTCTTTCCAATAAATCCCATTTGAATTCAATAGTCTTCATCATAAAAGAACCAGTACAAGAAGTATCGAGCATGGAGCGATTGTTGTCAGAAAGCCGAGCATAAAATTTTTGAATAATCATCTCTCTTGAGAGCTCATGGTTGGGGCATGAATATAAAATTGACTTAAGCCTCCCCCAAGCTTGAGCGATGCTTTCTCCTTCGCGAGGCCAAAAATTATATATATAATTACGATCACGATGAACAAGATGCATAGGATAAAACTTCTGATGGAATTCCAATTTCAACCGTTTGTAGTCCCATGATCCCATATCATCACATAGCCTATACCATGTTAATGCATCTCCCTTCAAAGATAAAGGGAAGACCTTCTTCTTGATAACATCATCGGGCATGCCTGCAAGCTTAAATAATCCACAAACTTCATCCACATAGATTAAGTGTAAATCGGGATGCAATGTTCCATCTCCTGCAAAAGGATTAGCTAGCAGTTTCTCTATCATACCCGAAGGAATTTCAAAGTAAACATTTTCATTTTCAGTAGGTTCAGTAGGTTGAGGAGCAACTCTTTGCTCTACTGGTCGAGGTGAAAATACCCCGAACAAGCCCCTCAAAGGATTACTTTCCATAGTAACAAGTGACAGTAAATTTCAGCACACTATATAAATTTTTTCCTTACCAAATTCCACCTACCAAAGGTGCTTCACTCCCCGGCAACGGCGCCAGAAAAGAGTCTTGATGACCCACAAGTATAGGAGATCTATCGTAGTCCTTTCGATAAGTAAGAGTGTCGAACCCAACGAGGAGCAGAAGGAAATGATAAGCGGTTTTCAGCAAGGTATTCTCTGCAAGCACTGAAATTATCGGTAATAGATAGTTTTGTGATAAGATAATTTGTAACGGGTAACAAGTAATGAAAGTAAATACGGTGCAGCAAGGTGACCCAATCCTTTTTGTGGCAAAGGACAAGCCTGGACAATTTCTTATATGAAGGAAAACGCTCCCGAGGACACATGAGAATTATCGTCAAGCTAGTTTTCATCACGTTCATCTGATTCGAGTTCGGTACTTTGATAATTTGATATGTGGGTGGACCGGTGCTTGGGTGTTGTCCTTACTTGGACAAGCATCCCACTTATGATTAACTCCTATTGCAAGCATCCGCAAGTACAAAAGAAGTATTAAGGTAAACCTAACCATAGCATGAAACATATGGATCCAAATCAGCCCCTTACGAAGCAATGCATAAACTAGGGTTTAAGCTTGTGTCACTCTAGCAACCCATCATCTACTTATTACTTCCCAATGCCTTCCTCTAGGTCCAAACAATGGTGAAGTGTCATGTAGTCGACGTTCACATAACACCACTAGAGAAGAGACAACATACATCTCATCAAAATATCGAACGAATACCAAATTCACATGACTACTAATAGCAAGACTTCTCCCATGTCCTCAGGAACAAACGTAACTACTCACAAAGCATATTCATGTTCATAATCAGAGGGGTATTAATATGCATATAGGATCTGAACATATGATCTTCCACCAAATAAACCAACTAGCATCAACTACAAGGAGTAATCAACACTACTAGCAACCTACAGGTACCAATCCCAGACTTGGAGACAAAGATAGGATATGAGAGATGAACAAGGGTTTTAGAGGAGATGGTGCTGGTGAAGATGTTGATGGAGATTGGCCCCCTCCCGATGAGAGGAGCGTTGGTGATGACGATGGTGATGATTTCCCCCTCCCGGAGGGAAGTGTCCCCGGCAGAACAGCTCCGCCAGAGCCCTAGATTGGTTCGGCCAAGGTTCCGCCTCGTGGCGGCGGAGTCTCGTCCCGAAATCTTGCTTATGATTTTTTTTCTCGGACAAAAGACTTCATATAGCAGAAGATGGGCACTGGAGGGCCACCAGGGGGCCCACGAGGCAGGGGGCGCGCTAGGGGGGTAGGGCGCGCCCCCACCCTCGTGGCCAGGGTGTGGGCCCCCTCTGGTATATTCTTCGCTCAGTATTTTTTATTATTTCCAAAAATAACTTCCGTGGAGTTTCAGGACTTTTGGAGTTGTGCAGAATAGGTCTCTAATATTTTCTCCTTTTCCAGCCCAGAATTCCAGCTGCCGGCATTCTCCCTCTTTATGTAAACCTTGTAAAATAAGAGAGAATAGGCATAAGTATTGTGACATAATGTGTAATAACAGCCCATAATGCAATAAATATCGATATAAAAGCATGATCCAAAATGGACGTATCACCCCTCAGTAGCCCCTGAACCAGGCTTCAATGACGAGGTGTCCAGGGCGCAAATTGTCTTCGGCATTGCAAGGCGGGTTCCTTCTTGATACGTCTCCAACGTATCTATTATTTATGAAGTATTAATGCTATTATATTATCCATCTTGGATGTTTTATGGGCTTTACTATGCACTTTTATATTATTTTTGGGACTAACCTATTGACCCAGAGCCCAGTGCCAGTTCCTATTTTTTCCCTTGTTTCAGTGTTTTGAAGAAAAGGAATATCAAACGGAGTCGAAACGGAATGAAACCTTCTGGAGAAGTTATTTTTGGAAGGAAAGCAACCCGGGAGACTTGGAGTGCATGTCAGGAAAGCAACGAGGGAGGCACGAGGCAGGGGGGCGCGCCCACCCCCCTGGGCGCGCCCTCCACCCTCGTGGGCCCCTCGTGGCTCCCCTGACGTATTTCTTCCGCCTATATATATATCCATATACCCTAAAAACTTGGGGGAACATAATAGAACGGGAGTTCCGCTGCCGCAAGCCTCTGTAGCCACCAAAAACCAATCGGGACCCTGTCACTACAGGAAACAGCTATTTTGCCGTCTGCCACGGCGGACGGCAAAGGCTCGAACGGCGGACGGCAAAAGGCTCCGGCAAAGTAGGCTACGGTAAACAGGTCCTTTGCCGTCTGCTTTTTATGGCGGACGGCAAAGAGTCCTTTGCCTACAGCGGCGGACGGCAAAGAGGAGGGACGGCAAAAATACTGGACGTCCGCCAGCGTTAGTCTGTTAGGCGGCTAACGGCGGCCTTTGCCGTCCGCCAGCGGACGGCAAATTTGAGCGCCTCTTTGCCGTCCGCCAGTTGACGTCAGCAATGCGTCAGCGCCCGCTGTTTTTTGCCATCTGCCACGGCGGACGGCAAAGGCAAAGTCTTTGCCATCAGCTTAGCTTTGCCGTCCGCCATGGTAGGCAAATTTGCCAAATGGCCCATCTCTCAGGAAGCACAGGTGGGCGCCACGTGCCCCCTTTGCCGTCTGCCACCGATGGCAAAGGTGTCTTTGCCGTCCGCGGCGGACGGCAAAGAGCCTGCACTGCCTCTTTTTATTCTGTTTTTCTTATATCCAACAATTATCACAGGAAATATATCACAGCAAATATATCACAGGAGCCAGCACATATATATCCAACATAATAAATATCCAGCACATATATATCCATACATACATAGTAGGTTGCACATAGTTCCATCGATCCATACATATTACAATATGCAAAGTTTCATCATAGCAATCTAGTTTCATCATAGCAATCTAGTTTCATCATAGCAAGCGAGCAGAATACAAGAAGTGCATCAAAGGAAAAAACAAGCAATCCATCATAGAAAGCTGGCTTCCGTGAAGTGAACAAAACCTACAAAATGACAAATAAGAAAGTTAGAAAAAGAAGACTAGAAGAAGAATTAGACTAGAAGAAAAAGAATAGAAGAAGAAGAAGAAGACTAGAAGAAGAAGTATATGCCATTTATTAGCTAACCTAGGTGAAATGGATCGTTTATGAGCTATCTTAGGTGAAATGGATCGTTTATGAGCTAAGTTAGGTGAAATGGATCGTTTATGAGCTAACCTAGGTGAAATGGATCGTTTATGAGCTAACCTAGATGAAATGGGTCGTTTATGAGCTAACCTAGGTGAAATAGGTCGTTTATGAGCTAACCTAGGTGAAATGGGTCGTTTATGAGCTAACCTAGGTGAAATGGGTTGTTTATGAGTTAACCTAGGTGAAATGGGTCGTTTATGAGTTAACCTAGGTGAAATGGGTCGTTTATGAGCTAATTATGCAATTTTTGACATAAGTTAGCTAAGTACATATCGTTTTAGAGCTAACTTAGGTAAAATGGATGGTTTATGAGGTCAGTAAGCTTATTAAGTCATTTTGGAGGAAAAGAAGCTAACTCTAGGTCATTATGGTAAGCATATTGGAGGAAATAAAGCTAAGTCTAGGTCTTTATGCATTTGTTAAGCAAAACACTAGAGAAACTTACCGTGATCAGGGAGGTGTAGGAGCGGGGTGGCTAGTGCCGCTACCTGGAGAAGGATCGTGCGATGCGTTTCTGGAGTTAAGCTGCACCAAAGATCATTTCCAATGTCTCGTTAGCATTATGACACTCAAATGTTAAGACTAGCAAGTAATGTCCATTCAAATTAAACTCACCGTGCTCCCAGGAGCAATCACTGGCATCGGCGGAGCGGGCTGACCGGACTTCTCGCACACAGACTGCACATTTGGTTTTCACAACAGAGTCATACTAGTTAGTAATGAGACTCAAATGTTAAGACTAGCAAGTAATCTGCAGAAGAAACTTACCACAAGGAGCTCGTACATGGCCCTTGCCTGCATGTCATTCCGTGCCCTCTCCTCCTCCATCATCTTTCTCGTCCTCTCCTCCATCTCCCGCTGCCTCTCCGCCGCCTCCGCCAGAAGTTTCTCCGTTCTATCTCTCTCAGTCTGTATAGCAGCCTGCAACACCACTCACATGACCATTTGTAATCATTGATGGAAGCGCACACAATGTAATGGAGAAAGATAACTGAGTACGTATCACTAACCTTGATGGCGAGTTGCACTGGCCGTTCACGAGGCCTTATCTCAGGAGCGGAGCTCGACTGGCGCGCCTTGATCTCCGGGAGAGTGCTAGGACAACGGATAAGTCCATCTCCAATGGCTATGGAGCCATGGGACCTCCCGCCACCAGATATCATCACCAGCTCTGGATCAATGGGACCCTGGCTCGGGTTAAAGTCCTCCCCTTTCCTCGCCTTCCCCTCATCTCTATATCTCACGAGCTTGTTGTGGGAGGAGATGTTGGTGAAGTTGTTTGCATCATCGAGGTCAGACTGAGAGAAAGCCTTGACTTTCTTGAAAGAGCCAGTGTGGGCCATGGCATACAGGTCGTACACCTCTGGCACCTTATCCGCCTTATTGTAGCGTGCCTGAAAGAGAGAAACAATGAAAATTAGTAATTAAAGGGCTCAAGCTAGCATGATGAATGAATTGCATGAATCATGAAGCAAACCACATACCCAGTTGCGCCCGAACTGATATAAGTTGGAGCTGCCTTGATGGTGTGGCACACCTTCCATTTGGGCACGTTTGTCCTTGGCCTCGTTGTGGAGGGCTAGCCATTCTTTTGAGCACCACTCATCGACCAACACCTCCCAACAATCCATCCGATCCGCACACCATCTCGGAGGCGCCTAAGTTAGCAAATAGAAACTTGAGCGCTACGGCTAAGAATTACTAAATGAAGGAACTTAAGTAGAAGGCCTTAAGAATTACCTTCATGTACTGCTCCTTACTCAGGAACTTATCGCGGCACGCCGGCTTGGTCTTCTTGATACCACGCAAGGCGTAGTAGTCTCGAACAGCCTGCACCCGAGCCTCGTGCCGTAAGTTCTGGAGTAGGCGCTTGCAGACGTTCTGGATAACATTTGCCGCGTCCTCCTCGTATCCCTCCTCACACCTGTAGAATGTCTGCAATCAAATGAGACAATATTGATTAGTACAATTAATAACTAGCTAGTTGAAGATTTTGAAATGTGTAAAGGAGAAATTACCCAGAACGTCCTGATCACCATGTCTGCCCTCGTGTCGCACACGACACCGTCGATAATGACATCCGGCGGGGCCGGGGCAGCCACGTAGTGCTCCCAGCTCAACCCAAGCTCTGGAAGCCGACCCTCACCAGGCAACGTGACAAACCCCGGGAAGTTTTGCCGGCAAAGAACTCCAAGGACGGAGTTGGGCCGGCGGACACTATGATGGTGGTCCCAACCCCTGCAGCATGACAAGGCCAACGCATTAGTTATTTGAAGAAACGTGAATGCAGAAGGTACAAAAATATTAAATGCACGTACGTACCTCTCCCCATCAGGGAAAATCAACCACCTCTGCTCGCGGGTCGCCGGCACGGACGGGAGCCGTGTAGCACCACGCTGGTAGACGGTGCCACCCTCCTCCTCAAGATCAGTCGGCTCCCCGCCATCATCAGCATGGCCACTCGGCTCCTCTGGCTGATCCGGCCAGGTACCCCATCCGGACGTGTGCTCCTCCGGGGTCTCGTGGGCCGAACTCTCGTGGGCCGAAGGCCAGTCGACCCGAGGCTCGTGGGCCCAAGACCCGTGGACCGGAGGCTCGTGGACCGGAGTCCGTGTAGCCTCCTCCTCGGACGAGTCCACCCTAGCAGTCACGTGCTCGGGTGAAACAGCTGGGGGTGGCGGCGAGGAAGGCGCCGTAGCAGTCACCCTACCTCCTCTCCCGCGACCACGTGCCCCACCTCCTCTCTTCCTACCTCGTCCCCTGCTGGGCACCGCGGTCGACGAAGAAGGGCCCGGCGGTGTGGACATACTGTCCAGCAACGCTCGGCGGAGAGGTACGTCTGGAATCGAAGACCTCAGACCACGCGCCGACGAAGAAGGGGCCTTGGCGCGCTCCCGACCAGCGCCCACCATCTTTCAACACCTGCCATGACAAACAGTAAACGAAATTAGTACAACATAAAAAAAGACCGACATGAATAATAATATGTGTATCACTTAAGTGTATCATCATCAAGTACAACATTAAAAAATTTAATACCTGACACTACTAATAATCTCGATCAGTATCATCAATAAATGCATAATCATCATCATCACTATAATCAATGACGGGCTCATAGGGTTCAGTGGCATCAACATGTGCAAGGCCACCTTGACGTAATCGGTCAAGCAATGACAGGTCATCCGCAGCAGTAACCTCTTCTTGTTCCGGCTCTTCTTGTTCCTCCTCTGGGGTGATGTCGGATTCACTGTCGCTGTCTACTTCAATGTTTTGGGGTGAAGTATAGCGGTTCTTGAAACGCTTTTTGGAAAGACGTGTCTCTTGGAAGAATTCTCCTTCATATGTGTCTGGGTTAATGTGAGGTTCATAATCCTCTTCCTTTGGGGGAGATAGTCTAGCACGTGGCGGCACTTCATAAACGACATCCCAACCTTTCAGATTTGGATTAGTTTGGCAGGCCCACGGTAGATAGAATACTTGGGTCGCCTGTTGAGCCGTAATATAGACATCAGGAACATCTAAATGGGTGCTTTGGTTGATTTCAACTAGCCCTATATGTTCATGAGTCCTTCTAGTCTCCTTCGGCTGAAACCAATAACATTTGAAGACTACGACATTCGGTGGGTTTTCACCATAGAATAGAAGTTCATAAATTGCTTCAACTCTCCCATAATACTCGGTACCTCCTTCGCCGATAGCAGATACACAACAATTTGTAGACTTTCGGTCGGCCATAGATAGCTCTTTGCCATAGGTACGAAAGCGATACCCGTTGATGTCGTATTTGTCAAATGAACGGACCTTATAGTCAAAACCATTAGCGACTTGTCTCAATTCGGCGTCCATAGACTCTGAATTAGCCTACAAGTTTAATATGAAAGGATTGTTGCATTACGCACAAATTAGCGAATGAAACCGGGATAGCCGCCTACAAATTAGCCTACAAGTCTAATAGAAATTACCGTTTGTTTGAACCAAGAGATGAAACCGGGATAGCCGCCTCCTTGCTTTGCGAGAAGCTCATACTCTTCGACAGAATCCTTTTGGATCACCGCTCCATACGAGAATAAGGCGACGTATCGACTGTATGAAATATCCAGGAATAAGAGCAGTTCAAAGGAAATAGAAGTTGCGAAACTATGTACCGAGAACTTACTCGATGTACGGCCGCACTTCTATCAGGTTGTTGAAGATATACAACGAAATGGTCCGCCATTGTTCGTTATCCAAAGATACTGGATTTGAAACACTGGCTGGTGCGAGATTCCCTTTGAATAGGCTGAGGTTGGATCCACCCTTTTTAGGGTCGTCAGCATTGTACCGAGGCTTCGGATTATGCAAATGACGATTTTTGGCTTCGTAGTGTGCTGTCACGAAGTTTGCCGCCTCCTCAGTGATGAATGCCTCAGCCATCGATGCTTCAATTCTACGTTTATTTTTACATTTTTGTCGAAGCGTCTTCTGCATCCTCTCAGTTGGGTAGCACCAACGATTTTGCACGGGCCCCCCCAATCTTGCCTCGGTCGGGAGATGCAAAATCAAATGTTGCATTGGATTAAAGAAGCCCGGTGGAAAGATCTTCTCTAACTTGCAGATCAACTCCGGCGCCAACTCTTCCATTTCTTCTAGCACGCCAGGCGATAGTTCTTTCGCACAAAGAACACGGAAGAAATAGCTGAGTTCTGCCAGTACTAGCCATTCATCCTCAGGGATGAAGCCACGCAACATCACCGGCATTACCCGCTCAATCCATATGTGCCAATCATGACTCTTGAGACCAAATATCTTCAATTTATCAAGACTGGCTCCCCTCTGTAGATTCGCTGCATACCCATCGGGGAACATCAACTGCATTTTCACCCACAAGATAATTTCCCTCATAGCTGGCCTTCCAAGATTGAACCATGCCTTTGGCTTCGTCCAGTTCTGCTTTCCTTTCGGTTCTTTCATGTTTTGTAACGGCCTATCACATAGCGCCTCCAGATCGACTCTAGCCTTAGTATTATCCTTTGACTTCCCATCTATGCCGAACAATGTACCAAAAAGTGCCTCGGCGATATTCTTCTCAGTGTGCATCACGTCGATGTTGTGTGGGCAAAGGAGGTCTTTGAAGTAAGGCAGATCCCATAAGCATGTTTTGTGAGTCCAGGCGTGCTTAGAATTATACCCCTTGAAGTACCCTGGACGCTCTGGATCTGGCTCGAGAGCGTTTAACTGATCCAGGGTCTGTTGGCCTGTCAATGCAGGTGGTGCAGAGTTTTTGACAACTCTACCTCTGATGAAGTTCTTCTTGTCTTTCCTGAACTTATGGCGAGGATTCAGGAACTGTCTATGCATGTCGAAGCAAGAAAACTTGCGACCGGCCTGAAGCCAACGAAACTCAAGAGCTCCCTTGCATGTGGGGCACGGGAACCTTCCATGCACACACCAGCCAACGAATAGCGCATACGCCGGCAAGTCATGCGTCGAGTACATGTACCAGACACGCATTATGAAGTTCCGTTTGCTATAGGCATCGTATGTCTTGAACCCATTATCCCAGGCTTCTTGCAATTCGTCCTTAAGCGGTTGCATGTACACATTCATATTTTTCCCCGGATAGTTGGGCCCTGGAATTATCAACGTCAGGAAAATGTTCTTTCTTTGCATAATCTGTCCGGGGGGGAGATTGAGTGGAAAGACAAATACGGGCCAACAACTGTATTGGGCTGCCGTCATACCAAACACACTGAACCCATCCGTGCTGATGCCGACTCGAGGATGCCTCGGATCTGCCGCTTTGTCACCATGTAATTCATCAAACTTTTTCCACGCAACACCATCCGATGTGTGTACAATCATCAGATTCCCATCTGCATCTAGTTCGGTTCTTTTGCCCGTTTTGTGCCATGTCATCTGTCTGGCCGTCTCTTCGACCATGAAAAGACGTTGAAGTCTTGGTACGATTGGCATATACCGAAGAACACTAACGGGGATTTTGGTCTGTGTCTTCTCACCCATACCGTTGTCTACCACAACATACCTGGAAGACTTGCAAATGGGACAATAGTTCAAGTCCGCATAGTCAAGCCTAAACAAGACACATCCTTTCTCACAGGCATGTATCTTATCATAGGGCATCTTCAGTGCACGGAGGATTTTGTCCGACTGGTACAGGTTTGCAGGCATTACATGGCCTTTGGGTAGAAAGCGTCCAAATACTGTCATCATTGCATCGTAGCATTCTCTGCCCAAGTTGAACTGAGCCTTCAGAGCCATTACTTGTGAGATGGCATCCAACTGACAAAGCTCAGTGTGCTCATGGAGCGGACGTTTTGAAGACTCCAACATTTCATTGAAGGCCTTTGCAGATTCCTCCATCTCCTCGTCCGAATCCCGAGCATCATCAAAGTCTTGCACCATGTTTTCCATCCCGGTACCATGCTCGTCGGTGCGACGACGATCCACCTCAGCTCGGTCACGTTGGGCAGACTCACCATGAAATGTCCACACCGTATAATCGGGCGTAAAACCACTCTTCTGCAGGTGTTTGCCCATTTCAGCCTCTGTCCTCTTTTCCCAATTGCCGCACCGTAAACAGGGGCACCAGGTTTTCCTCTGGCCATTTGCAAATGCGGCTCGCACAAACCCCTTGGTTTTTGTGAACCATTCAGTGCTCCATTTGTTCTGACCAGTGTGACCGGTGTACATCCACGCACGATCACTCATCTTGACTTTCAGAGCTACTAGACACACAACAAATATATATATATAATTCACCATGTATATATTCATCAGTTGATCTACTTTGTCAATTTTATTACGTCCATGCAACCTACACTCTAATAGGTAATGATAGGTCCTAATCCCACCCGAGTATGTTTAGATTGGGTTCATTTTCCCATGCTATGCTCCGGATCCTACGCAAAATTTCGGCAGCACCTCCCCGCTGTTCTCCTGATACACGTCTCTGCAATAAACAGAGAGGATGTGTACCCGGAGAACAACAGGGGAGGCACTGACGAAATTTATGCGTCGGATCCGGAGCAAAGCATATGGGAAAACGAACCCAATCTAAACATACTCGGGCTGTCCATGGATAGCGTTGGACAATTCGAAAGAATCAAGGTTATAAATATGCAAATGCATGCATATTTATAACTATGACGCTTTCGAACGGGAGACACATATTGGTTACGCATACTGATGATTCAAGACACATATGTAGCTAGCTATCAAGTTTCATCGGAATAGATCAAATAATTAATGGGGGAGGAGGACATGTCATTTGTGCTCACCCACGAACGAAGGGGCAGAGCTCGTCAAACGCACGGCGAGGTCGTCGAACACCAAACCTCGCAGCGATGAAACAACTGCACATTTAAAACTACCCGATCAACACAATTATATATGATGTTTTTCATAACAAAATCGAAAGATATATGACCTAACTAATAATTCACAAATATATGACCCCGTCGGCTTCTGGAAGGCCAAAGAACACCTTTTCGGGAGGTGTCGGGGGTCGGGGTGTCGTGTCGGTCTCGGGGTGCCGTGTCGGGTCGGGGTCGGGGTCTCGGGGTCGGGGTGTCGGGTCGGGGTGCCGGGTCGGGGTCGGGGTGCCGTGTCGGTGTCGGGGTCGGGGTGTCGGGTCAGGCTCGGGGTCGGGGTGTCGGGGTCGGGGTCGGGGTCTCGGGGTCGGGGTGCCGGGTCGGGGTCGGGGTGCCGTGTCGGTGTCGGCGTCGGGGTGTCGGGTCAGGCTCGGGGTCGAGGTCTCGGGGTCGGGGTGTCGGGTCGGGGTGCCGGGTCGGGGTCGGGGTGCCGTGTCGGTGTCGGGGTCGGGGTCTCGGGGTCGGGGTGCCGAGTCGGGGTGTCGGGTCGGGGTGCCGTCTCGGGGTCGGGGTGTCGGGTCGGGGTGCCGGGTCGGGGTCGGGGTGTCGTGTCGGGGTGCCGGGTCGGGGTCGGGGTGCCGTGTCGAGTCGGGGTTTTTTCCTCTTTTTTCCTTTTCTTCTTCTTCCTATTCTTCCTTTTCTTCCTCTTCTTCTTTTTTCTTCTCCTCCTCCTCTTCTTCTTCTTCCTTTCCTTTTTCCTCTTCTTCTTCTCCTCCTCTCCTCTTTTTTCTTCTTCTTCTTCCTCTTCTTCTTTTTTCTTCTCCTCCTCCTCTTCTTCTTCTTCCTTTCCTTTTTCCTCTTCTTCTTCTCCTCCTCTCCTCTTTTTTCTTCTTCTTCTTCTTTCGTCAAACTAAACTAAACCTAAAACTAAACCTAAAACTAAAACTAAACCTAAAAGTACAACTAAAACTAAATCTAAACTAAAACTAAAACTAAAAAGGAAAAAAACAGAAAAAACAGAAAAAAGGAGGGCTCACCTGGGGGTGGAGGAGGCCGGTGGAGCAGGGGGGCGGGGCGGTGGAGGAGGCGGCCTGGGGCAGCGGGGGGCCGGGCCCTGGCGGTGGGGCGCGGGGCGGCGGGGGGCCGGGGCGGGGGGGCGACGGGGCCCCGGGGCGGCGGCGAGCCGGGGCGGCGGGGGGCCGGGCCCGGGCGGTGGGGCGCGGGGCGGCGGGGGCCGGGGCGGGGGGCGACGGGGCGGTGGGGGCGACGGGGCCCCGGGGCGGCGGCGAGCCGGGGCGGCGGGGGCGACGGGGCGGCGGCGGCGGGCGGCGGCGGCGGCGGCGGGGTGGGACGAGAGAAACGGCGAGGGAGAGACGAAGTGAGTAACGGGCGGGGGGTACGGCCGTTAGGTAGTGAGCTCTTTGCCGTCCGCCCCTCTTTGCCATCCGCTTTTTTGCAGTTTTTCCCAAACGGGCGGGGGGTGGGGGCCACCTCACTCTTTGCCGTCTGCCAGCGGACGGCAAAGATTCTTTGCCGTCTGCTGGTAGACGGCAAAGAGCTGGCAGATGGCAAAGAGCTTCTTTGCCGTCTGCTTTTGGGTAGCTGATGGCAAAGAGCTTCTTTGCCGTCAGCTAGCAGACGGCAAAGAGCTAGCAGATGGCAAATTAGCTGATTCCAGTAGTGTGTTCTGGCACCCTGCCGGAGGGGGGAACCCTCACCGGTGGCCATCTTCATCATCCCGGCGCTCTCCATGACGAGGAGGGAGTAGTTCACCCTCGGGGCTGAGGGTATGTACCAGTAGCTATGTGTTTGATCTCTCTCTCTCTCTCTCGTGTTCTTGAAGTGATTCACATGTGGTCAAGAATGAGATATTTTAAATCCACCAATCTCTTCGTTGGTTTTATCTTGTGTCATGTTTCACCTTAAGCCTTCCCTAAGGAATGCTGCTATTATGGTGCTTATCAATGATCCAAGTTTTCTCCTATCCTCTAGACGAGAGAAGATTTCATCTCTTCGTTGATCTCAAGCAAGCAATTGTTTTCGTTAGTGGCGGGTTGTCACCTCATAATTTTGAGAAGTTTTCCATAAGCCCACTACAAGCTTGTTCTTTTCGTTGTTGGTTTTCCAACAATTCCGTTCTAACCTTCTTGGAAGGATGCTTCCCAAATTCAATTGTGGTGGAAGTTATCATTTTATTCGCCGTTATCTTATTCCGACGATCTATCTTCTATTCGTTCGTCCCAAAGGCATTGTGATGTTGCTCTCTTCGACCAATCATCTTGTTTTGTCAAGATCATGTAATTTTTCCTTTCTTAACCGTTTAGCCGGAGTGTCGTGTTTTCATTCGAGTTTTCTCATCTTATCAAGTTTCGTCTCCTTCCTCCACCGGAGTGCGGTCTGAAATCTTTCTTTTCCCTTGTGCCATTTTTTCATTAGTACCGGAGGCAATGTGTTGTTAATTTCATCGAGTATCCTCTCATCTTGTCAACATCATGTTCAATTCCTTCCATTTACAGTCGGAGTGCTGTCCAAATTATATCACTCTTATTCCTTCTCTATATTGTTTTAACCGGAGTGTTGTCGTAATGGATCTTTGTCGTTCCTTATACATCTCGTTTCAACCGGAGTGCTTGTATGTACTTTTTGTCCATCTTAACCATTTTTGTTTGCTTTTCAACCTACAAGGTTCTCGTAATGTTCCTTGTTCCTCTTTGCCAACAGAGTGTTTGCAATCTTGTTTGTCTCCGTTGTACTCTTTCTTTCAAGTTGTCCAACCTCTCAAGGCTCGTTGGTTTCACTCGTTTGTCAAAGAAGCAATTTGTTTTACCTCTTCCCCTTTCGTTTCTTTCCGGTGCCATCCTAGATCTCGGGTCGAGATCCTCTTGTAGTGGTGGAGTGTTGTAACACCCCAAGACCGACGCTTCAGAAGACTTCCTTATTTTCGTGATCGCCGTGTGTTTCTTTTATGCTTGCTCTTTTATTTTTGCATTGCATCATGTCATTTAATTTTTAAAACCCACCTAAATAAATTGCATGGATCTTCGGTCCATTTAAATCGAGGGAATTCACATGGTGATTTCTCTTTATAACATATCCTCCTAATATTTATGGAGCTATTATAAATATTCCATTAGTTTGGAATTAACCGGAACACACTTGCAAATATCCCAATGCCTTTGTTATCTTAATTCTTGGTCTCCAACCTCGCATTATATTTTTTCATCTTATTCCGGAGCTCCACCAAAAATCCAGACATTTTTGGACCTTCCCAACCCTCACTTCCTTCAAATCATTTAAATTTATATCGTCCAATCAGGCCACTTCTATTTTTCCTGGATCAAGCGCATTTTTGTGAGTCCGGGAAAATTGTTCGCATGCGCAAATTCTTTCTCTAACCCTCTCTTTCTTTTCCTTTTCTCTATTTCTTTTCTGCCAAAGAAATAAGGGAGAGAGAAGAGAGAGAGCCCAGCCAGCCTCCCAGGCCGGCCCATCCTGTAGCCGCCGCCCGAAGGCCCATCCCCGCGGCCCACCTAAGCCAAACCCTAGCCGATCTATTCCCCATCTCTCCCTCTGCCGTCGCCTCTTGCCCGATCCCCTCTCCTCCCTCGCGCTCCTCCCTCCCCTCGCTCTCATGGCGCCGACCTCCTCCTCGCCGTCGCCGCCCGTGAAGCTCCACCGCCGGCGCCCCGAGCCCTCCGCTCCGCCGCCCCGAGCCTGGACTCGTCAAACCCCGCCGCCGCCTTGCTGCTCTGCTCGACCCCGACCTCGCCGGCTTCGCGCGTCTGCTCGCGTCCAGCCCCATGGCCCGGGAGCTGGCCGTCGCGCCGTTCCCCGACCTCCACCATCCCGCTTCGAGCTCCGCCATCACCGCGTCCTCCCTCTGCCTCCTCGCGAGCCTCCTCCCGCGCTGCCACTGGAGGCCAACTCCGGCGCCCCTGCCTCGCGAACTTCCTCACCGACTTCGTCTACGCCGTCTCCTGCTCCTCGCCCTCTCGCCGACGCCGCGCTAGGACCCCACCGCGCCAGTAGCCGCCGCTGCCGTGGCCTTCTGCATCCGCCTCGAGCAGCTCTCCCTGCGACCTCCTCTTCATCACCGTCTCGTGCCAGGGCCCTTCCACCGCACGGCCATGTTGTCCGACTGCCGGCTCGTTGCTGCTGTTTCGTCGCCCGCCTCCCTTCGTTGACCACCAAGACCGGAGGCCCTTTTGTGTTGCTTCGTTTTGGATGCGCCAAGATTCTTCTCCGAATATGTACGACTACACCTGTTGATGCGTCAAGTACCTTGGAACGTCTACGACTACGCGGACTCGCCAAGTACCATGACGACCGTGTACCACTACCGTCGTCGTGTACCACTACTTCCACTACGAGTTTCGAGAACGTCTACTTCCTCTACACTGCACCGAAACGCCGAGTTCCTCGCCGTGACCCCGAACATCTACGAAAACTTGTGCGACTATGAATGTGAATGACTACCGTCGACCCTAAGTTACTCGGTCCCGTCAAGTACCTCTCCGAAAACGAACGTGTGCCACTACTTCCACTACCGTCGCCGAAGACCCGTGTAACGGAACCGTCAAGTTCGACTACCTCCGCGTGTACCGCTACTTCCACTACCGTCGCGAGTACGACTACTTCCATGATGACCCCGTGAACAACTACTTCCACTTCGAACGCGTTCCGCCCTGAATGCACGCTTCGAAGGTATAACCCCGAGATGACGTCCGTGGACCAAATGCATGTGTGTTGTATGAGATGCTCGTGGTTGCACCGTTTCCGAGTTGTCATTCCATGTTCCTCCTCGTTGTCATGCCATCGTCCCGTGGGAACCCGGTAACCGGGATCACCCCACCATCTTTTGCATGTTCCGCACATCCACATCTTCGTTTGCACCGGTCGCTCAACGAGCTATCGGAACCGGGACGTTGCCATGGCATCGTTTCCGTTTTCATCGCCGTGGCACCCAATTCTTTCTGCCATGGCGATCAAATGCTCCTAATCATCTTCATGTCAACATTTTCATAAAATTGCATATAACTTACATGTGTCATTCGCATCATGATAACAACATTTAAATGTCTAAAATTGATGTTTGCATTAAAATTGCTAATTGTCATATGAGGATTTTCCGGTATTATTGTTTGTTGTTCCGGCCTCATTTAAATTGCCTAAAATAGGTAGTTTCCATATGTTTCACCTCTTGCCATGGTTAATAACATTTAATATTGTTGGGTGCATAAACGAGAGAGAACTAAATAATTAAATGTGGTGTTTCGTCAATATGCAACTCGTTGCATATGGAGCTCCACTTAATTTGTAGTGTTGTTTGTTGCACTTTGCCATGCCATGCCTCTTTAAACCAGACATGCATCATACTTGATTGTGCATCATGCCATGTTTCTGTGGTGGTTGTTTACTATGTTGTTTGTTTCTTTCCGGGTTGCTTCTCTCGTTAGCTTCGGTTTCGTTCCGGAGTTGTGAGGATTCGTTCGACTACATCCGTTTGTCTTCTTCATGGACTCATTCTTCTTCCTTGCGGGATTTCAGGCAAGATGACCATACCCTCGAAATCACTTCTATCTTTGCTTCCTAGCCGTTCGCTCTATTGCTATGCCGCCCTACCTACCTCTTGCTATTTCATGCCTCCCTTATTGCCATGTCAGCCCCTAACCTTGTCACCCTTCCTAGCAAACCATTGTTTGGCTATGTTACCGCTTTTGCTCAGCCCCTCTTATAGCGTTGCTAGTAGCAGGTGAAGATGAAGATTGCTCCATGTTGGATTATGTTTATGTTGGGATATCACAATATCTCTTATTTTAATTAATGCATCTATATACTTGGTAAAGGGTGGAAGGCTCGGCCTTATGCCTGGTGTTTTGTTTCACTCTTGCCGCCCTAGTTTCCGTCATACCGGTGTTATGTTCCTTGATTTTGCGTTCCTTACGCGGTTGGGTGATTTATGGGACCCCCTTGATAGTTCGCTTTGAATAAAACTCCTCCAGCAAGGCCCAACCTTGGTTTTACCATTTGCCTACCTAAGCCTTTTTCCCTTGGGTTCTGCAGACTCAAGGGTCATCTTTAATTTAAACCCCCGGGCCAGTGTTCCTCTGAGTGCTGGTCCAAACTAGAGCCACTTGCAGCGCCACCTCGGGGAAACTCGAGGTCTGGTTTTAGTTGTACGTAGTGTTCATCCGGTGTGCCCTAAGAACGAGATATGTGCAGCTCCTATCGGGATTTGTCGGCACATTCGGGCGGCTTTGCTGGTCTTGTTTTACCATTGTCGAAATGTCTTGTAAACCGGGATTTCGAGACTGATCGGGTCTTCCCGGGAGAAGGTTTATCCTTCGTTGACCGTGAGAGCTTATGATGGGTTAAGTTGGGACACCCCTGCAGGGTATAAACTTTCGAGAGCCGTGCCCGCGGTTATGTGGCAGATGGGAATTTGTTAATATCCGGTTGTAGAGAACTTGACACTTGACCTTAATTAAAACGCATCAACCGCGTGTGTAGCCGTGATGGTCTCTTCTCGGCGGAGTCCGGGAAGTGAACACGGTTTCTGGGTTATGTTTGACGTAAGTAGGAGTTCAGGATCACTTCTTGATCATTACTGGCTTCATGACCGTTCCGTTGCTTCTCTTCTCGCTCTTATTTGCGTATGTTAGCCACCATATATGCTTAGTGCTTGCTGCAACTCCACCTCTTTACACCATCCTTTCCTATTAGCTTAAATAGTCTTGATCTCGCGGGTGTGAGATTGCTGAGTCCTCGTGACTCACAGATACTTCCAAACAGTTGCAGGTGCCGATGAGGCCAGTGCAGGTGACGCTACCGAGCTCAAGTGGGAGCTCGATGAAGATCTTGTTCGTTGTGTTGTTTTCTTCTCATTTGATCAGTAGTGGTGCCCAGTTGGGACGATCAGGGATCTAGCAGTTGGGTTGTCTTCTTCTCTTTTGGTTCCGTAGTCGGACCTATGTGTGTATCTCTGAATGATGTATGTTTTATTTATGTATTGTGTGAAGTGGCGATTGTAAGCCAACTCTTTATCCCATTCTTGTTCATTACATGGGATTGTGTGAAGATGACCCTTCTTGCGACAAAACCACAATGCGGTTATGCCTCTAAGTCGTGCCTCGACACGTGGGAGATATAGCCGCATCGTGGGCGTTACAAGTTGGTAATCAGAGCCATCCCAGACTTAGGAGCCCCCTGCTTGATCGAATCGCTGGCGTTGTTGAGTCTAGAACAAAAATGTTTTGAGTCTTAGGATTATATATATCGGAGAGTAGGATTCTTTTTACTCCTCAGTCCCTTCGTCGCTCTGGTGAGGTCTCCTGACGTAGAAGTTTTGACTCTTCTCTCCTCAAATTTCACTAAAAAAAATTTAGGATCACGCGGGTATCTTAGAATCGTTCCGATGTTTTTGTGACGAGAACATTGTTCTTGGTGCCTCCTGACATTTAGGGGTTGTGGCAGTGTCCCGGGGAGTTGAGCTCCGAGGTGTTGTCGTCACAATTTTATCGTTGCAGTTCTGGAATACCTGAGTTTCGCCGACATCGAAATCTCTTTTATGCAGTTGTTGGTGAGATCACCTCGACGCCACCCAATACTGGGGCAGGAGTTCGGGAGTATTGCCATAACTTGTATAACGGATGTTTTTCGAAGGTTGAGGTAAACAATTTCCGGAGTTTTCTTGGTTATGTGTTGACGGATGGATACAGCTGGATCTAGGTATTGTTAGTTTGGGTGATATTTTGTGTCCCCTGTATCCCCAACACCAGATTGCATAACCAGAAAGTTTCGGGAGTTTATATGTGGGAATTCAAGTAGCTCTTAGGATATCTTTCCGACAGATGCATGATATGAGATTGGGGTTCGACGTCTAGTGGTCCGCCTTTCCACGGTTGGTTTTACAGTGGTCTCGTAGTGTCTTAAAGAGTCCTTGGCTATGCCGACTCGGGGACGCTTCGTATGTCATGTGCACTGCCTTGTACATGATGGTGCTGTACGATCGAGCCCGTGTGGGCCCCACCACGAAAACTTCGGACGAAATCTCTATCATATGTTTGTTCCGGCTTATTCTGCGAGCCAATCCCTTGTTTTGTTTTATTTGTGGTATTCGAGTTGCTTCAATGACAAGTGTTGATTCCATACCTTATTCTAAGTGGTGTTCTCATATTTCTATGTGGATGATAATCCTTCTTGATCATCGAGGTCGTCATGTTAATTCCTTCCAACCGGCGTGTTTCTCTTCAAGTGCATCCAGTCATTCCAACATTCGCAAGATCACCTCTCAGTTTTCTCAACGTTGTTTGTTTCATCTGCCCCAAGTTGCCTTTGTTTTCCCACCCTCCCACCCTTTTTCTTCAAGGACTCAGATTTCTTAATCAAGTATCCTTTTTATTGATGCAAAGTCTCTTCATTCTTTTCTTTCAATGTTCTTATCCGGTGATTTTCCATGAAGATGCTCACGAAACTTCAAGTTTATCATTCATCATTCTTGTATTCTTCTCCGGTGGATTAAATTCAAGCTTTGTCGATCATATCTTTTCCTCGTTTCAAATGTTTTTCTCGTGTCGGTGTATCTCTTAATCACTCACCTCTCGTTTTCCATGTGTTCCGGAGTGTTGAAGATATCTCAGGAGATTCGTGTTTTCATTCAAGATCCGTTCAAGCTATTTTGAGGTTGTTACCTCATTCAAGCCATTTAATTCAACTAGTGCGATCTCTCTTTTAAATCATTTCAACGGTGTTTCTTTTGAGTGGCCCTAACCCACAGGTCTTTTCCAGGATCTTACCTGACTCTTCTAATTTTCCCGGAGTTTCTAAAATTCATTGCAAAGTTTGACGTAAGAATGAATTATCATCAGTCAAATGTATTTCTCCAAGATCTTTCAAATTCTTTTCATCGTTGGTTCAACCTTTCTAATTTTTCATTCCGGAGTGCCTCAATAATTCATGGTGGTGTTTCTCATCATGATTCTCAACATTTTAAGACTGAAGAAGAATTTCTCGTGAATCTTATCCGTTCTCTTGAAGATTCATAGTTCTAGCTTATGCCATCCTCTCATAGTTGTTTTCGATTGTGAGAATTCTTTTCTTACCCATCCGGAGCATTTCAGAGTTGTTTTCGTTTCTTGTTCATCCAAAGGCCATCATTTCAGAAGATTTCTTCGTTCTAAGTTTTCAGCTTCGTTCTCCAATTATTCTAAATTGATGTCTCTTCGTTCTTCTCCATATTCTCCCGGTGCATCACTCAAATATCCTCTAATCAGTTCATGATATCTTCCTTCTCGTGTATCTAAATTCTGTCAAGTATCTTCATTCATTTTCTAATTCTTTCCGTTGATTTGTGCCTTTGCTACTTTCATTTTCAATTCTCGCGGTGGTTCGTTCAGGATTTCTCTTCCTTCGTTATCATATCAATTTATTCGTTATTTCAATCCTACCGGTGGTTCGATGAAGACCTTCCCAAGTTTGCGCTATATCTATCTTAATCCTTTCTACGAGAATAAGTAGTATGCCAAATCCGTTGCTTGTCATCAATCTAATTGGTGAAGGCTAAGCATAATGTAATTCTTATTCTTGTTCCCTCCAAGTGATTAATTCTTTCTTCCGGAGTTCGTTCATGATATCAAATTCTTGATTTCAGTTGTTCATCTTTTCTTTCCGGAGCTCCAAGTTATTTCAATTACATCATTTCAAAGCTCCATCTAAATCATTGCAAGGTTTCTCCCGGAGTTCTTTTCAAGTTTTCATTTCGTTTGATCATTCTTTTATTACCGGAGTTCTTCATGGAGGCTCTACATGGCGGTTCGTCAAGGATTCCTTTAATTTTTCAATTGTTCTTCAAGATTTCTCTCGGAGTTATGATCCGCCAAGCTATACTCTATAATAAACATGGTGCTCAACACATGTGTTGTCTTGAGGAGTCCAAGCATTCTTCATCTTGCATTCTAAAGTTCAATTCGTTCTACCTTATCATTTGAGGTGGTGTTATGACATTCTTGACAGTTGGAGTTCACGTTTCATGATTCACATGTGGTCAAGAATGAGATATTTTAAATCCACCAATCTCTTCGTTGGTTTTATCTTGTGTCATGTTTCACCTTAAGCCTTCCCTAAGGAATGCTGCTATTATGGTGCTTATCAATGATCCAAGTTTTCTCCTATCCTCTAGACGAGAGAAGATTTCATCTCTTCGTTGATCTCAAGCAAGCAATTGTTTTCGTTAGTGGCGGGTTGTCACCTCATAATTTTGAGAAGTTTTCCATAAGCCCACTACAAGCTTGTTCTTTTCGTTGTTGGTTTTCCAACAATTCCGTTCTAACCTTCTTGGAAGGATGCTTCCCAAATTCAATTGTGGTGGAAGTTATCATTTTATTCGCCGTTATCTTATTCCGATGATCTATCTTCTATTCGTTCGTCCCAAAGGCATTGTGATGTTGCTCTCTTCGACCAATCATCTTGTTTTGTCAAGATCATGTAATTTTTCCTTTCTTAACCGTTTAGCCGGAGTGTCGTGTTTTCATTCGAGTTTTCTCATCTTATCAAGTTTCATCTCCTTCCTCAACCGGAGTGCGGTCTGAAATCTTTCTTTTCCCTTGTGCCATTTTTTCATTAGTACCGGAGGCAATGTGTTGTTAATTTCATCGAGTATCCTCTCATCTTGTCAACATCATGTTCAATTCCTTCCATTTACAGTCGGAGTGTTGTCCAAATTATATCACTCTTATTCCTTCTCTATATTGTTTTAACCGGAGTGTTGTCGTAATGGATCTTTGTCGTTCCTTATACATCTCGTTTCAACCGGAGTGCTTGTATGTACTTTTTGTCCATCTAACCATTTTTGTTTGCTTTTCAACCTACAAGGTTCTCGTAATGTTCCTTGTTCCTCTTTGCCAACAGAGTGTTTGCAACCTTGTTTGTCTCCGTTGTACTCTTTCTTTCAAGTTGTCCAACCTCTCAAGGCTCGTTGGTTTCACTCGTTTGTCAAAGAAGCAATTTGTTTTACCTCTTCCCCTTTCGTTTCTTTCCGATGCCATCCTAGATCTCGGGTCGAGATCCTCTTGTAGTGGTGGAGTGTTGTAACACCCCAAGACCGACGCTTCAGAAGACTTCCTTATTTTCGTGATCGTCGTGTGTTTCTTTTGTGCTTGCTCTTTTATTTTTGCATTGCATCATGTCATCATGCCATCATGTCATTTAATTTTTAAAACCCACCTAAATAAATTGCATGGATCTTCGGTCCATTTAAATCGAGGGAATTCACATGGTGATTTCTCTTTATAACATATCCTCCTAATATTTATGGAGCTATTATAAATATTCCATTAGTTTGGAATTAACCGGAACACACTTGCAAATATCCCAATGCCTTTGTTATCTTAATTCTTGGTCTCCAACCTCGCATTATATTTTTTCATCTTATTCCGGAGCTCCACCAAAAATCCGGACATTTTTGGACCTTCCCAACCCTCACTTCCTTCAAATCATTTAAATTTATATCGTCCAATCAGGCCACTTCTATTTTTCCTGGATCAAGCGCATTTTTGTGAGTCCGGGAAAATTGTTCGCATGCGCAAATTCTTTCTCTAACCCTCTCTTTCTTGTCCTTTTCTCTATTTCTTTTCTGCCAAAGAAATAAGGGAGAGAGAAGAGAGAGAGCCCAGCCAGCCTCCCAGGCCGGCCCATCCTGTAGCCGCTGCCCGAAGGCCCATCCCCGCGGCCCACCTAAGCCAAACCCTAGCCGATCTATTCCCCATCTCTCCCTCTGCCGTCGCCTCTTGCCCGATCCCCTCTCCTCCCTCGCGCTCCTCCCTCCCCTCGCTCTCATGGCGCCGACCTCCTCCTCGCCGTCGCCGCCCGTCAAGCTCCACCGCCGGCGCCCCGAGCCCTCCGCTCCGCCGCCCCGAGCCTGGACTCGTCAAGCCCCGCCAGCGCCTTGCTGCTCTGCTCGACCCCGACCTCGCCGGCTTCGCGTGTCTGCTCGCGTCCAGCCCCGTGGCCCGGGAGCTGGCCGTCGCGCCGTTCCCCGACCTCCACCATCCCGCTTCGAGCTCCGCCATCACCGCGTCCTCCCTCTGCCTCCTCGCGAGCCTGCTCCCGCGCTGCCACTGGAGGCCAACTCCGGCGCCCCTGCCTCGCGAACTTCCTCACCGACTTCGTCTACGCCGTCTCCTGCTCCTCGCCCTCTCGCCGACGCCGCGCTAGGACCCCACCGCGCCAGTAGCCGCCGCTGCCGTGGCCTTCTGCATCCGCCTCCAGCAGCTCTCCCTGCGACCTCCTCTTCATCACCGTCTCGTGCCAGGGCCCTTCCACCGCACGGCCATGTTGTCCGACTGCCGGCTCGTTGCTGCTGTTTCGTCGCCCGCCTCCCTTCGTTGACCACCAAGACCGGAGGCCCTTTTGTGTTGCTTCGTTTTGGATGCGCCAAGATTCTTCTCCGAATATGTACGACTACACCTGCTGATGCGTCAAGTACCTTGGAACGTCTACGACTACGCGGACTCGCCAAGTACCACGACGACCGTGTACCACTACCGTCGCCGTGTACCACTACTTCCACTACGAGTTTCGAGAACGTCTACTTCCTCTACACTGCACCGAAACGCCGAGTTCCTCGCCGTGACCCCGAACATCTACGAAAACTTGTGCGACTATGAATGTGAACGACTACCGTCGACCCTAAGTTACTCGGTCCCGTCAAGTACCTCTCCGAAAACGAACGTGTGCCACTACTTCCACTACCGTCGCCGAAGACCCGTGTAACGGAACCGTCAAGTTCGACTACCTCCGCGTGTACCGCTACTTCCACTACCGTCGCGAGTACGACTACTTCCATGATGACCCCGTGAACAACTACTTCCACTTCGAACGCGTTCCGCCCTGAATGCACGCTTCGAAGGTATAACCCCGAGATGACGTCCGTGGACCGAATGCATGTGTGTTGTATGAGATGCTCGTGGTTGCACCGTTTCCGAGTTGTCATTCCATGTTCCTCCTCGTTGTCATGCCATCGTCCCGTGGGAACCCGGTAACCGGGATCACCCCACCATCTTTTGCATGTTCCGCACATCCACATCTTCGTTTGCACCGGTCGCTCAACGAGCTATCGGAACCGGGACGTTGCCATGGCATCGTTTCCGTTTTCATCGCCGTGGCACCCAATTCTTTCTGCCATGGCGATCAAATGCTCCTAATCATCTTCATGTCAACATTTTCATAAAATTGCATATAACTTACATCTGTCATTCGCATCATGATAACAACATTTAAAATGTCTAAAATTGATGTTTGCATTAAAATTGCTAATTGTCATATGAGGATTTTCCGGTATTATTGTTTGTTGTTCCGGCCTCATTTAAATTGCCTAAAATAGGTAGTTTCCATATGTTTCACCTCTTGCCATGGTTAATAACATTTAATATTGTTGGGTGCATAAACGAGAGAGAACTAAATAATTAAATGTGGTGTTTCGTCAATATGCAACTCGTTGCATATGGAGCTCCACTTAATTTGTAGTGTTGTTTGTTGCACTTTGCCATGCCATGCCTCTTTAAACCGGATATGCATCATACTTGATTGTGCATCATGCCATATTTCTGTGGTGGTTGTTTACTATGTTGTTTGTTTCTTTCCGGGTTGCTTCTCTCGTTAGCTTCGGTTTCGTTCCGGAGTTGTGAGGATTCGTTCGACTACATCCGTTTGTCTTCTTCATGGACTCGTTCTTCTTCCTTGCGGGATTTCAGGCAAGATGACCATACCCTCGAAATCACTTCTATCTTTGCTTGCTAGCCGTTCGCTCTATTGCTATGTCGCGCTACCTACCTCTTGCTATTTCATGCCTCCCTTATTGCCATGTCAGCCCCTAACCTTGTCACCCTTCCTAGCAAACCATTGTTTGGCTATGTTACCGCTTTTGCTCAGCCCCTCTTATAGCGTTGCTAGTAGCAGGTGAAGATGAAGATTGCTCCATGTTGGATTATGTTTATGTTGGGATATCACAATATCTCTTATTTTAATTAATGCATCTATATACTTGGTAAAGGGTGGAAGGCTCGGCCTTATGCCTGGTGTTTTGTTTCACTCTTGCCGCCCTAGTTTCCGTCATACCGGTGTTATGTTCCTTGATTTTGCGTTCCTTACGCGGTTGGGTGATTTATGGGACCCCCTTGACAGTTCGCTTTGAATAAAACTCCTCCAGCAAGGCCCAACCTTGGTTTTACCATTTGCCTACCTAAGCCTTTTTCCCTTGGGTTCTGCAGACTCAAGGGTCATCTTTAATTTAAACCCCCGGGCTAGTGTTCCTCTGAGTGTTGGTCCAAACTAGAGCCACTTGCAGCGCCACCTCGGGGAAACTCGAGGTCTGGTTTTAGTTGTACGTAGTGTTCATCCGGTGTGCCCTGAGAACGAGATATGTGCAGCTCCTATCGGGATTTGTCGGCACATTCGGGCGGCTTTGCTGGTCTTGTTTTACCATTGTCGAAATGTCTTGTAAACCGGGATTTCGAGACTGATCGGGTCTTCCCGGGAGAAGGTTTATCCTTCGTTGACCGTGAGAGCTTATGATGGGTTAAGTTGGGACACCCCTGCAGGGTATAAACTTTTGAGAGCCGTGCCCGCGGTTATGTGGCAGATGGGAATTTGTTAATATCCGGTTGTAGAGAACTTGACACTTGACCTTAATTAAAACGCATCAACCGCGTGTGTAGCCGTGATGGTCTCTTCTCGGCGGAGTCCGGGAAGTGAACACGGTTTCTGGGTTATGTTTGACGTAAGTAGGAGTTCAGGATCACTTCTTGATCATCACTAGCTTCACGACCGTTCCGTTGCTTCTCTTCTCGCTCTTATTTGCGTATGTTAGCCACCATATATGCTTAGTGCTTGCTGCAGCTCCACCTCTTTACACCATCCTTTCCTATTAGCTTAAATAGTCTTGATCTCGCGGGTGTGAGATTGCTGAGTCCTCGTGACTCACAGATACTTCCAAACAGTTGCAGGTGCCGATGAGGCCAGTGCAGGTGACGCTACCGAGCTCAAGTGGGAGCTCGATGAAGATCTTGTTCGTTGTGTTGTTTTCTTCTCATTTGATAAGTAGTGGTGCCCAGTTGGGACGATCAGGGATCTAGCAGTTGGGTTGTCTTCTTCTCTTTTGGTTCCGTAGTCGGACCTATGTGTGTATCTCTGAATGATGTATGTTTTATTTATGTATTGTGTGAAGTGGCGATTGTAAGCCAACTCTTTATCCCATTCTTGTTCATTACATGGGATTGTGTGAAGATGACCCTTCTTGCGACAAAACCACAATGCGGTTATGCCTCTAAGTCGTGCCTCGACACGTGGGAGATATAGCCGCATCGTGGGCGTTACACGTTGTCGGGGAGGTGAGTGCTTGAAGGTATATCTTTAGATCTTGCAATCGAATCTTTTTGTTTCTTGTTTTATCACTAGTTTAGTTTATAAAAGAAAACTACAAAAAAATGGAATTGAGTTTGTCTCATACGCTTCGTCTTTTTAATATCTTTCGTGAGTATGATGGAAAGGAAAATTGTGCCAAAGTGTTAGAAGAAGAATGTATTAAAATGTTTGGCACTAAATCTTTGAATGATGAGCATGATTGCAATGTTGTTAGTATGAACTCCTTGAATATCCATAGTACTAATGATGATTGCACTAGTTATGATGAAAATGTCTCCTATAAACATGTCAATTTTTTTGGAGTGCATTGGGTTTGCAAGTACACACCAAATAGGGAAGATAGATATTGCATGAGGCATAAGCATTTAGAAACTAAATGGTTGCAAGTAAGGCTAGAGGCGTGTGCTGAAGATTTAAACTTTCTTAGCCATACTTGTGAACTTTGCAATGAACGTGATCATTTCAGTACCCAATGCAAATTGTTTCATGATCGTATCGTGTCCAAAAATTGTGATGACTTGATTTCCCTTGCACATCATAATGAACTTAGTTTGCTCTTGGGTTATGAAGAAATGAAACGTATAACTAAGGTTATTCCAGAATTTGCCCTTGATAGAGTTCTTCATTTTGATCTAGAAGAAATTTATATGTATTGTGCGGTGAATTGCATTGAAAATCCTTACATTGCCAATTACATAAAGAAAAGAAAACAAATAGAGGATGAAGAGAATACTAACGAAAGGGAAGAGACTTCCCAATATCCTCCTATTATTTCTTATGATGAATCAGGTAACGAGGAGGAGCCTTCTATTCAACCAATCTCATTAATAAGGAGCTCCAAAAAGAGGATTGAACCCACACATGATGTGGTGAAGAAGAATAAAAGAAAAAGGAAGAGAGGTAAAAAGATATCTCTCCCAAATAATGTTGCTCCTATCCTTGTTGTGCCTCATGAAAATGAATCAAAAATAATTGTGGAAGATGATGCACTTGATGATGATCTCGTTATGCCTATTGCTTGTTGTGATGATTATGATTGGGAAGATAATGATACTTCTTATGATCTTGAAAATCTTTTTGGCACTTGCTTGGAAGAATATGATAATTGCTATACTATTGGTGTTATCCATACTATTAATGATGAGAGTGATTATGCTTATGATATGAAAAGGCCCAAGCTTGGGGATGCTATGTTTAATGAAGATGATGTTTTTGAAAATATATTTGCTGCAATTAATGTTTTTCCCAAGCTTGGGGATGCTATGTTTAATGAAGATGATATTTTTAGTCTCCCAAGTTTTGATATGCAAATTTATAATGATGATAGCATGCCTCCTTCTTATGATGAGTATATTGATGAAAGTGGGTTTGGAAGAGTGTCAACTTTAGGAAGTGATGATCCCACTATTTTGGAAGATGTTGAATCTTATGATAATTATGAAAGTGTATTTGGAGAGGTCATGACTTTATTTAGTGATGTATCCACTATTTCGGAAGAGGTTTCAATTGATTATGATGAGAACAAAGTCGCTACTTATGATGATTATTGTGATGAAACTTATGCTATAAAAAGTAGTGATGATTATATTTATAAAACTTGTCATGATTATGATTACCCTTTTTCTGAACATTACTCTTTTAGTGTGGAAACAATTTATAGTATTCAAGTCTCTTATGAAACTCCCACTATTCCGAATGAGAAGAATTTTGCTTATGTGGAGAGTAGTAAAAATTCTATGCTTGTAGATCATGAAAATAATGCTTTAGGTGCTGGTTATATTGTTGAATTCATTCATGATGCTACTGAAAATTATTATGAGGGAGGAATATATGCTTGTAGGAATTGCAATAATATCAAGTTTCCTCTCTACGTGCTTAAAGTTTTGAAGTTATGTTTGTTTTGCCTTCCTATGCTAGTTTATTATTGTTCCCACAAGTTGTTTGCTCACAAAATCCCTATGCATAGGAAGTGGGTTAGACTTAAAAGTGCTAGTCATATTCTTCATGATGCTCTCTTTATGTTTCAATTCTTATGTCTTATGTGAGCATCATTGAAATCATCATGCCTAGCTAGGGGCGTTAAACGATAGCGCTTGTTGGGAGGCAACCCAATTTTATTTTAGTTTCTTACTTTTCGGTTCTGTTTAGGAATAAATAATCCATCTAGATTCTGTTTAGATGTGGTTTTATGTTTTAATTAGTGTTTGTGCCAAGTAGAACCTTTGGGAAGACTTGGGTGAAGTCTTTATGATCATGCTGTAAAAAACAGAAACTTTAGCGCTCACGAGATTAGCTAAAAAAAATTACTGGAGAGTGCTATTTAGTTTATTCTTTTTGAAGATGATTACTAGACAAATTCCTCAGGTCCACCAATTCATTTTAGAATTTTTGGAGTTCCAGAAGTTTGCGTTAGTTATAGATTACTACAGACTGTTCTGTTTTTGACAGATTCTGTTTTCTATGTGTTGTTTGCTTATTTTGATGAATCTAGGAGTAGTATCGGAGGGTATGAACCATAGAGAAGTTGGAATACAGTAGATATTACACCAATATGAATTTAGAATTAGTTCACAACAGTACCTAAGTGGTGGTTTTATTTTCTTATACTAACGGAGCTTACGAGTTTTCTGTTAAGTTTTGTGTTGTGAAGTTTTCAAGTTTTGGGTAAAGATTCGATGGACTATGGAATAAGGAGTGGCAAGAGCCTAAGCTTGGGGATGCCCAAGGCACCCCAAGGTAATATTCAAGGATTACCAAGAGCCTAAGCTTGGGGATGCCTCGGAAGGCATCTCCTCTTTCGTCTTCGTTCATCGGTAACTTTACTTGGAGCTATATTTTTATTCACCACATGATATGTGTTTTGCTTGGAGCGTCATTTTATTTTCTTTAGCTTTGCTTGATGTTTGAATAAAATACCAAGATCTGAAATTCTTAAATGTTAGAGAGTCTTCACATAGCTACATAATTATTTAACTACTCATTAATCTTCACTTACATCTTTTTGGAGTAGTTTGTCATTTACTTGTGTGCTTCATTTATATCCTATGAGTAAATAGTTGAATGATTTGAATGTCATAAATTATATATGTTTCATATGCCTTTCCCATGGGGAGTAATGTTTTCACATATAAGAAGTAGAGGTGGTAAATTTTTTGAAGGTTAGCGAACATTGTATTGGTCACTTGAACAATTCATGAAAGAATATTGAAGGAAGAGAGATTTCACATATAAATATACTATCTTGGACATCTTCTATGATTGTGATCCCCATTAATTATTTTCAAACCTGAGCAAATTAGTTGAAGTTGGACAAGGAAGACAACATAATGAGTTATGCTTGGGTTTATTTGTATAAGTTATATTGTTTTGGATCCTCTAACATGTGGTGCTTGCTATTTAGAATCCTTTGCTAGCCAAAATATCTGTACTAAGCGGGAATACTGCTTGTGCATCCAAATTCCTTGAAGCAAGTTTCTTCCATGAGTGTCCACCATATCTACCTATATGCGGTATTTACCTGCCGTTCCAAGTAAATTTGCATGTGCCAAACTCTAAACCTTCAAATAATAATTTGTTTTGTATGCCCGAATCGCTCATGTAGAGACTAGGGGCTAGCAGTATCTTCCATGCTAGGTGGGTTATTCTCACGATGAGTGGACTCCGCTCATCATTCACGAGAAAATGGCTGGTAACTGGGATGCCCAGTCCCATGATCAAAAGATCGAAATCAAATCAAAAATAATTGCAAACAAAACTCCCCCAGGATTGATGTTAGTTGGAGGCACCCGTCGTTTCGGGCAAGCCATGGATTAATGATTGTTGGTGGAGGGGGAGTAAAAATCTTTACCTTTCTGTTTGGGAACCGCCTATAATGTATGTAGTATGGAAGATATTGGGAACTCTTGGTCGTTATGTTGACAATGAAAGCATACCTCTCAAAATTATTTTCATCTCTGTTTTTGCTTCGAGCTCTGGCACCTCTGCAAATCCCTGCTTCCCTCTACGAAGGGCCTATCTTTTACTTTTATGCAAGAGTCAGTAGTATTCCTTCTCATTCCAACCTACTCTTTAGTTGGCAAGCATCATGTGATGGAAAGATCTAAGCATATATGGCCATTCAAATATATTTGATCATGAATTATTATTGTTGACATTACCCTTGAGGTAAAAGGTTGGGAGGCGAAACATTAAGCCCCTATCTTTCTCTGTGTTCGATGAATACTATTTGTTCTAAAAATATGCTTTGAGTGGTAGCAATCATGGAAGACTAAATGATAGTTGAGTATGTGAAGTTTGCTGAATCAAAGCTCTGACATAGACTCTTCCTGAAAATAAGATGAATTGCAATTGTTTGATGACTGAGAACATAGTTTGTTAGTTTTCAAGAAAGTTTTTGATCTATACTTTAACATGTGAATAGTTTGTTACTTGATCATGCAAAGTTTTATGATATGAGCTACTGTTATGACATATAATGATGCTAGAAAAGGTGATTGAAATTATCATTGATCAAACTTGTGCACCTGCTAGCATTCACACTTCATAAATTATTTCTTTTATCATTTACCTACTCGAGGACGAGCAGGAATTAAGCTTGGGGATGCTGATACGTCTTCAACGTATCTATAATTTATGAAGTATTCATGCTATTATATTATCCATCTTGGATGTTTTATGGGCTTTACTATGCACTTTTATATTATTTTTGGGACTAACCTATTGACCGAGAGCCCAGTGTCAGTTCCTGTTTTTCCCTTGTTTCAGTGTTTCGAAGAAAAGGAATATCAAACGGAGTCGAAACGGAATGAAACCTTCTGGAGAAGTTATTTTTGGAAGGAAAGCAACCCGAGAGACTTGGAGTGCATGTCAGGAAAGCAACGAGGGAGGCACGAGGCAGGGGGCGCGCCCACCCCCCTGGGCGCGCCCTCCACCCTCGTGGCTCCCCTGACGTATTTCTTCCACCTATATATATCCATATACCCTAAAAACTTCGGGGAACAGAATAGACCGGGAGTTCCGCCGCCGCAAGCCTCTGTAGCCACCAAAAACCAATCGGGACCCTGTTCCGGCACCCTGCCGGAGGGGGGAACCCTCACCGGTGGCCATGTTCATCATCCCGGCGCTCTCCATGACGAGGAGGGAGTAGTTCACCCTCGGGGCTGAGGGTATGTACCAGTAGCTATGTGTTTGATCTCTCTCTCTCTCGTGTTCTTGAAGTGATACGATCTTGATGTATCGCGAGCTTTGCTATTGTAGTTGGATCTTATGATGTTTCTCCCCCTCTACTCTCTTGTAATGGATTGAGTTTCCCCTTTGAAGTTATCTTATCGGATTGAGTCTTTTAATGATTTGAGAACACTTGATGTATGTCTTGCGTGGGATACCCGTGGTGACAATGGGGTATTCTATTGATCCACTTGATGTATGTTTTGGTGATCAACTTGCGGGTTCCGCCCATGAACCTATGCATAGGGGTTGGCACACGTTTTCGTCTTGACTCTTCAGTAGAAACTTTGGGGCACTCTCTGAGGTTCTATGTGTTGGTTGAATAGATGAATCTGAGATTGTGTGATGCATATCGTATAATCATACCCACGGATACTTGAGGTGACATTGGAGTATCTAGGTGACATTAGGGTTTTGGTTGATGTGTGTCTTAAGGTGTTATTTTACTACGAACTCTAGGGCTGTTTGTGACACTTATAGGAATAGCCCAATGGATTGATCGGAAAAAATAACTTTGAGGTGGTTTCGTACCCTACCATAATCTCTCCATTTGTTCTCCGCTATTAGTGACTTTGGAGTGACTCTTTGTTGCATGTTGAGGGATAGTTATATGATCCAATTATGTTATTATTGTTGAGAGAACTTGCACTAGTGAAAGTATGAACCCTAGGCCTTGTTTCCTAGCATTGCAATACCGTTTATGCTCACTTTTATCATTAGTTACCTTGCTGTTTTTATATTTTTCAGATTACAAAAACCTATATCTACCATCCATATTGCACTTGTATCACCATCTCTTCGCCGAACTAGTGCACCTATACAATTTACCATTGTATTGGGTGTGTTGGGGACATAAGAGACTCTTTGTTATTTGGTTGCAGGGTTGTTTGAGAGAGACCATCTTCATCCTACGCCTCCCACGGATTGATAAACCTTAGGTCATCCACTTGAGGGAAATTTGCTACTGTCCTACAAACCTCTGCACTTGGAGGCCCAACAACGTCTACAAGAAGAAGGTTGTGTAGTAGACATCACTTCTCTGAATACTCCAACACAGTCTTTGGACGCAACGAACGTGTCTGGCTCTGCAAAACAAATTCCACAAACGCAGAGAGTCTAATATTTCACGAGTCCAATCCGCTGATAACTTTTGGTAATGTGAGACCACGTCATCACCTAGTCATTATTTCGAACCATTTTCCGGCCTGCCGCTTCGAGATGCGGTCTCATTGGCACGTCTTGTCAAAGCAGAGATCGTGTCCCCTTATTGCGTTATCCTCATCAATACGGGCATGGGTAATCCAACCGTGCCATTTGCACAGCCCTTGGGAACAGGCGAGTTTTAAGGTGAGTGGGGAGGCGCTTGATATTCACTGCCTTTGTAAGGAGATAAGGATTCCCTTCTTTCACCCACGCCTTCTCTCTCTCTCTCTCTGCCCTCCCATTCTTGAGCTCCAGCGCCCAAGTCCTCATCTTTTCCGCCTCAAGAAAGCACTCGACCATGTCCGGATCTGGAGCGCAAGGCAAGTGGATGGCCTCCTCCGTCAAGGAGAAGGAGATCACCAAGCTTCAGGAGGCCGGGTACCTGGCGAAAGAAATGGCCCACCGGCTTCCGGCCAAGGGGCAAATCGTCCCCACCCCGAAGGCCAACGAGAGGGTGGTGTTCATCCCCCATTTCGTCCGCGGGTTAGGGTTTCCTCTCCACCCTTTCGTTCGCGGACTCATGTTCTATTACGGGCTAGATTTCCATGACCTAGCCCCAAACTCCTTCCTCAACATCTCGCCATTCATTGTCGTGTGCGAGGCCTTCCTCCGCATTCCACCCCACTTCGGACTGTGGCTTAAGATCTTCAACGTGAAGCTGAAGGTGGTGGACGGCCAACACGCAGAGTGCGGAGGTGCCATGGTGAGCAAGATGCCCAATGTCACATGGCCCAAAGGTACTTTTGTGGAGACTGTCAAAGAGTGGCCGAAACTGTGGTTCTATATCACCGAGCCCCGCGATGCCACCTGGGACGCGGCCCCCGAATTCAAGTCCGGATCTCTAATGCGGCTCACCTCCTGGCTAGAGAAGGGACTGAATTGGCCTTCATCGGACGAGCTGATAGCGCTGCATACGCGCATCCAGAGCATGGTGGACAACAACATTAAGCTCGTCAATGTGATCCAGGTGATGCTAGTTCGCCGGATCCTTCCATGCCAGAGCCGGACTTGCCATTTATGGGAGTTCAATTCGGCCAAGCACCAGAGCTTGCAGCAGTTCTTCGGAACCACGCACGAGGATATCTGGAAGTTGCTCTTCAAGGGCAATGAGATGCCGCCAGAGATAACCGAGGACCGCGGGCACGCCCTGGCCCGTCCCGCCAATGCGGTAAGTATTTCATGTTTCAAGGCGCACACTTTACCTGCCTAGCCGAGGAAGATATCTAAACCTTACTATTTGTTTATTTCAGATATGGACAAAGAAAGCGGAGTGGATTAAGTGTCCGGCTCCATTGCCCGAGGAACCAGCCATCCCGCTTCTGACGAAGATGCTGGTCCCGGCGCCTTACCAGGCGCCGGAGAAGAAGGCCAAGAAGAAGGCCAAGGGGGCTAGAAGTGGCCTCCACCGCAGGGGAGCTTCGGACGTGTCGTCCAAAGACAACAAGACTCACTCCTCTGCCGCCGAAGACGACGACGAGGAGGAGGAAGAAAGCAACTCTCCCCCTGAGGGGGGAAGGAAGAAGAGGGCGGCCTCCACTAGTCTGGAGGCAGGAGCGTCCAAGAGGGGGAAGGGTTCCCTCGCGGATAACCCCGCGTGGGATGTTGACAGTAGCCCAGAGCCACGCCCCCGAAACAAGCCCCTGGCCGCATCGTAAGTGCTAAAAAACCCTGATGCGTCCATATATCCGGCCTCTCTACTTCATGGTTTTTACATGTTGAATTATGCAATTGCAGTCCGGCCCATGACAGCTCCCTGCGGTCTTCATCGGGGGATCCGCTGGATTCGAAGGCGATGGCCAGCGAGTCACCACCGACAGCTCACACTCCCCAGGCCAAGGGTGACGCCGAGGTGCTGTCCTGAAGGACCTTCCCCGGCCAGGGAGAGGTTCAGGAGGCCGTCCGGGTGGCGCCAGAGGATGGCTCCTCGGCCGCCGAACACATGGGGGAGAAAACCCCCATGGAGACTGGCGATGGGGGCCATATCCAATTCGGCCCCCAGCCGGATACCATCCCGGAGACCTACACGGCTCCGCAGTCAAGCGAGCAGCCTCCTCCGAAGGGAGGAGGTGTGCCTATACCGCCGGTGACCTCTGTCCATCCAGAGGCACCGGATAATCTGCTGAAAGCGCTACGAGGCGCTTCCATTGTGGAGGAACACCGTATCCTTATGGGTACGGTGGTTGAGAGGGTTCAGTCCATCAAGAACGGACTGACCGAAGCCTGCACCAGCCTGCTAACAGACTTTGAGGTAAGCGACACAAAAGAGAAAGCCATAGTATAGACAGCAGCCCTTGAGACACTGTCCGGTGTTCGGAAAGAAAAGCCGGACAGAGGATCAAGTAATTTTCGCAGGAAACTAACAAAATATGTCTTATGTGAATAAGCAGGCGTCGTTGCTAGCCGCAACCTCTCATGCTGCTGAGGTTTTCGGACTAAAGCAGAGTCTGGAGCGGGCCGAGGAAGAGCTCGACCAGGCAACGAAACAGCTAGAGGAGAAGCAAGGTATGCAATGACTTGCTGTATGTTCAAAAAGAATAAACGATGTTCACTGACCATAGTGCTATGATATTTGTAGAAGCGGCTACTGAGGTTGAAACCCTCAAGAAAGCGCTGGCCGAGGCCGAGGAGAGGGCGGCGAAGGAACAAGCCGCCCAGAAAAAGCATGAGGCCAGGGTTGGGGAGGTCCAGCAGGAGCTTCAGGACGCCTTGAAGAAATACGAGTCCTTGGAGTGCCAACATGCGGACCAAGAGTCCGAACTCGCGAAGGCCCGCCAAAGCGCACAAGAGGCCCGGGCCGAAGCCCAAGGCGCCCTCCAGGAAATCCAAGAGGCCAAGAAGATCGCGGCGGGTAAGGCTTTTATTATGCAAAGCAAGTATGTGAAGAAGAGGTATCTCCTACTGACCCGGATTTGGAGTTCTCCAGGGGCGTTTGCGGATCTGCCGTGCAGCGTTTCTGACGCTGCTGAATTCTTTCGAGCCGAAGAGGGGAGCTCAACGGAGAAGCTATTCTGGTCGCAATACCTTGCGCCAGAACATCCGGTGCCCTTTAGTGATCAGCTAAAACAGTTGGTCGAGCTGCATAGGGTGGCCGAACTGGCCATGAAGGACTTAATAATCCGACTCTGGCCTGCCGAATCCATACCCAACAGCTACTTTGGTCTCGTGAAGCGGCTAGTCGATGCCTGCCCTCGGCTTGACTCCATCAAGCGGTCGGTCTGCATTGAGGGTGCGCGGATGGCCTTCGCCCGTGTCAAGATGCAGTGGGCGAAGATGAACGCCGTCACGGTCGTGACCGAGGGACCGCCCGCGGGCAAAGAGCACCGCACGCCTGAGCGATATTTTAGCGATGTCCCGGAGGGATCCCACATTGTGGCGGAGCAATGTACGAAGGATGTAATCTTTGAATGAATACATTCATATTGCCTCGTCCTATATTATGAAACAAGTTCGGCTATGTAACATAATGTTTGTTTAATATTTTACCTCTTGTGCGGTCGTGTTTATGAAATTTTGAGAGTTGGCCAGTCGTCGGCTTCAGCCCCCACGTAGGTAGTATGGGGGTGTTCAGGATGTAATCTAAGCACTCTTGATCCAATTGTTTGGTCCTTGAAGGAGGTGTTTAGCGCAATGAACCAGGCAATCGGACTATGTGGCTTTATCACCTTCACTTAGCCATAGGAGTTTGACAATGAAAAGTTTGGCGCAGCCCCTAGTATACGAACTAGGGTACTGTAGACACCTGATCGGGTAAGAGCCGATTCATCGCATAATGCGGAAAAAATCGCTAAAGATTTGAAACCTCCGAAGAGGTGACCGGCTCTCGCCGCATCATGACAGTCAGTTTTCGGCTTTCTCTAGTGAGGTGCTCATCCGGATAAACCGGGACACAATCGCAGTAGTTCTCCCTTTACTACCCTAGCCGATATAGCGGAATGTAAGGTAGTAAGCACAGGAGCCGGGCAACCCAACTATTGACCAAAGACATGATTCAGAGCCAATGCATATAATGCTAAATTCGGGGTGCCAAACTTTACTACAAAGAGTGTTCGGACTTTGTTGCCGTATTATGGGTCGCAATGAAGCCCCTGGCAGATTAAAGCGTACCAAAGTGTACGGGTTCAACTTGAGAAGATTATCAAAAAAGGAAAAAGGAGGTAGTAAGCTAATGCCGCAGAAGTTGGGCCGCTAACTGTTTCCATTATAGTTTGATTAATACATCAAAGCGTATTTGTACAAGTGGTGCAATAAGCAACCGGGCTATTTAACATGCCACAACCAAGGAAGAGCTGCGTGCGGGTCCTGAAAACAGGTAGAGTGATCGTTAAAGAGACCACCTAGAAATTCCCTTGTATGCCAGTGCTTCTTGCCATCTTGGTGTATCCATCCTGTCGGGAGGACCGATGATCAGGTCATCCGAAGAAGCCTGCGGAAAAGAAACCTGAAAAGGATAAAAAAGAAAAATAGAAAGTATGTGTGTCTAGGAGCGGTTGAGCCGTATTGTGGATTACAAGCTAGTCATGCCTCCGTCTATGCCCATGGTATTTTGAGTGCGTAGTTATGCACGCGCGGTGCGAATGCCGCTACTTGGCTGGGATTGGGACGGAGGCCAAATTGCTAGTCGAGCTCTTGACGAGCTGGGATGTCCTGCTGCCGAGTAGTACGGACTCGTTTGACAATGTCCGGGAGCTCGGTCGACGAATTAAGGTTCTGCTTGAGAAGGCCGCTCTGTACTTCTACTGCTAACGCAGTGGTGTGCTCCTCGGTACGGAGGGAGTGTTCCGTGTTTCCATTGACTGTTATGACGCCGTGTGGTCCGGGCATCTTGAGCTTGATATAAGCGTAGTGTGGCACCGCGTTGAATCGAGCAAATGCGGTTCGTCCAAGCAGTGCATGATAGCCACTGCGAAAGGGGATGATATCGAAGATCAACTCTTCGCTTTGGAAGTTGTCCGGAGATCCAAAGAAAACCTCTAGGGTGATTGAGCCCATACAGCGGGCCTCTACACCTGGTATGACTCCTTTAAAGGTAGTCTTTGTGGGCTTAATTCTTGAGGGATTAATGCCCATTTTGCGCGATGTATCCTGATAGAGCAGGTTCAGGCTGCTACCACCGTCCATGAGGACTCGCGTGAGGTGGAATCCATCAATGATTGAGTCGAGGACCAGTGCGGCTGAACCGCCATGACGGATACTGGTCAGATGGTCCCTGCGATCAAAAGTGATCGGACAGGAAGACCATGGGTTGAACTTTGGGGCGACTGGCTCCATCGCATAGACGTCCCTGAGCGCGCGCTTGCGTTCCCTCTTTGGGATGTGGGTGGCATATATCATGTTCACCATTTAGACCTGAGGGGGAAACTTCTTCTGTCCCCCTGTGTTCGGTGGTCGGGGCTCCTCGTCATCGTCCTCACTTTGGGACCCCTTCTCCTTGTTTTCGGCATTTAACTTGCCGGCCTGTTTAAAAACCCAACAGTCTCTGTTGGTATGATTGGCTGGTTTATCAGGGGTGCCGTGGATCTGACATGGACGATCGAGTATGCGGTCCAAGATGGATGAGCCCGGATTGTTTCTATTGTATGGCTTCTTCCGCTGACCGGACTTGGAGCCACTGAATCCGGCGTTGACCGCCGTGTCATCTGTATTGTTGCCATTGTTTCGACGCTTATGTTTGTTGCGTCGGGGCTTGCCGTTGCTATCCTTGGCTTCGGAGGTGCCAGCTTCACTTGCATTATTATTGCAACGGGCTAGCCAACTATCTTCGCCCGCACAGAAGCGGGTCATAAGTGCCATAAGGGCTGGCATGGACTTCGGCTTTTCCTGCCCGAGATGTCGGGCGAGCCATTCGTCGCGGATGCTATGCTTAAAGGCCGCTAGGGCTTCGGCATCCGGACAGTCGACGATCTGGTTCTTTTTAGTTAAGAACCTAGTCCAGAATTTCCTGGCTGACTCTCTGGGCTGTTGGACTATATGACTTAAGTCGTCTGCATCCGGAGGTCGGACATATGTTCCTTGGAAGTTGTCAAGGAAGGCTTCTTCCAAGTCTTCCCAGCTGCCAATGGAGTTTTCGGGCAGACTGTTCAACCAGTACCGAGCTGGTCCTTTGAGTTTTAGTGGGAGGTATTTGATGGCGTGGAGATCATCACCGCGGGCCATATGAATATGGAGAAGAAAATCCTCGATCCATACCGCGGGGTCTGTTGTCCCATCATATGATTCGATGTTTACGGGTTTAAACCCTTCTGGGAATTCGTGATCCATTACCTCGTCAGTGAAGCAAAGGGGATGTGCGGCGCCTCTGTATCGGGCCATGTCGCGACGTAGCTCGGATGGAGTCCGTCTGTGGTTCTCGGCCCGGGCGTGAGTATGATTGTTGCGTCCGGCTAGATAGCCGTTGTCGCGTGTCGGGCCGCGTCCCCGTGATCCATAGATCGATCTGTTCTGACCCGCTCTACTGTCCAAGCCCTGCCGCAGGTCGTAGGTATGTCCCCGAGCTGTTTTATCTCTACCTTTACGGTGAGGTGGAGCGGGCTGGTGTTCGGCTTGAGTTGCCGCGTTGTCCCGACCACGTGATGGTCGGTCAGCCGCATTGCGCGATGATGGTACGCGCTCCAGCGCCTCATCATCGAACTGAGGTAGCAATTTACGCTTCGGGTAACTTTTGGCTGGGCGCTTGAGGCCATATTCCTCGGCTGCCAGGACATCAGTCAATCTATCATTGAGCAGATCTTGATCAGCTTGAAGCTGCTACTGCTTCTTTTTCAGGCTCCTTGCAGTGGCTATTAGCCGGCTCTTAAAGCGCTCCTGCTCGAGAGGTTCCTCAGGCACGATAAAATCCTCATTGCCAAGGCTCACCTCCTCCTTGGAGAGCGGAAGATAATTACTATCCTCTGAGTCTTCATGTATGGCATGTTCATCAGGGCTAGCTTGCCCGTCTTCCCGTCCGTCCTGTTCGGAAGTTGCCTCAACAGGGTCTTCATTGTCTTCGGCACCGTCCGGAGTGTTATCTTCTCCTGTGCCGATGTTGCTATTTTTGCTGCGGCGTGATTTAGAGCGGCTCCACTGACGCCGCCGCTTTGGTTGTATCTCAGGAGGTTTATCCTCAACTGGATCTTCCTTGTCATCGCCGCTATTCTCTTTTGGTGCATCCACCATGTATACGTCGTATGAGGAGGTGGCCGTCCATCGTCCGGTGAACGGTGGGTTTTCGGCATGCTCCTCTCCAGCATCGTCGTCCATATCGTCGATGTCTTCGGAGCCGTAATCGAGCGTGTCGATTAAGTCTTCGACAGTGGCTATTAAGTGGGCGGGGGGTAGGAAACGAAATTCTCCGTCGTCAGCCTCCAGTTCGAACCGGATATAATTCGGCTGAGAGTCCCCCGCTAAGGAGAGTGTTTTTAATGAGTTTAGCACGTGGCATAAAGGCGAGTGCCGAAAGATGTCCGCGGAGCTGAATTTGACGATCGATGCCTGATCAAGCTTGTCGTGCGCGGACGCACATGGTTCGGAACTTGTAGCCGGAAACGGGTCCGAGGTTCCGGTGACACGGATCCCACTCGAGGTTGGGTCTGTGTGCAACTCCAACACCGCTGAGTTTGCGGCCTCCGTGGCAGGGTTGAGCCTCCCGTCCTCGGATGGCGCAATCTATTCCGGATCTAGGGCCAGAGCAGTTACAGGTGCTATCTCCTAGGTATGGTCCGATGACAGATTTAAGTCATGTTCATCGCAGTGACAGGGAGCGGATGCCGTGGTCTCGAATTCGTCGAAGATCAAGTCTCCGCGGATATCCGTGACGTAGTTCAAGCTTCCAAATCTGACCTGACGGCCAGGGGCGTAGCTATCGATCTGCTCCAGATGGCCAAGCGAGTTGGCCCGCAGTGCGAAGCAGGCGAATACGAAGATCTGTCCGGGGAGGAAGACTTCTCCCTGAACAGCATTGTTGTAGATGATTGACGGGGCCATCGAACCTCTTGATGACGACACAGCGGAACTCTCAATGAAAGCACCAATGTCGGTGTCAAAACCGGCGGATCTCGGGTAGGGGGTCCCGAACTGTGCATCTAAGGTCGATGGTAACAGGAGACAGGGGACACGATGTTCAGGTTCGGGCCCTCTCTATGGAGGTAATACCCTACTTCCTGCTTGATTGATCTTGATGAATATGGGTATTACAAGATTTGATCTACCTCGAGATCGTAGTGGCTAAAACCCTATAAGTCTAGCCTGTATGACTATGGTTATGATTCTTCTGCCCACTACGGACTAAGCCCTCCGGTTTATCTAGACACTGGAGGGGACTAGGGTTTTACAAAGTTGGTTAAAGAGAAAGGAATCTTCATATCAGGACGCCTAGCTTGCCTTCCACGCCAAGGAGAGTCCCATCCGGACACGGGAGAGATTCTTCGATCTTGTATCTTCATAGCCCATCAGTCCGGCCCACGTACCATAGTCTGGACGCCCGAGGACCCCCTAATCCAGGACCCCCTCACCCTCCCCTCTATATGTAGGTGGAGGGGCGTGGGGAACAGCCCCTCCAAACCCTACAGCGCAGCCAAGGGGGGAGGAGGTGGAATCCTAGTCTTCCTCCTTCCCTTCCATACAAAAGTGGACTTTCCACCTTTCCCATTTGCATAGGCCTTGAGGGACTTGTGTGCGCCTGGCCCAATAAGGTCAGGGCGCCTCCCCTCGTCCCATGTTGATCCTTGGGACATAGTGGAACCCTTGGTGGACTTCCGGACTCCTCTGGAAGATTTCGGAAGCTTCTGGAAGCTTCCCGGTACAATACCAAAAAAATTGATTTTTTTCCGAAACCCTGAAAACAACTTTTCATATATAAATATTTACCTCCCGACCATTCCGATACTCCTCATGACATTCGGGATCTCATCCGGCACTTCGAACAATATTCGGTTACCACTCATCAAATATCCCAATACTACTCTAGCGTCAACGAACGTTAAGCGTGCGACCCTGGGGGTTCGGGAATCATGTAGTCATGACCGAGACACCTCTCCGGTCAATAACCAATAGCAGGACCTGGATGCCCATATTGGTTCCTACATATTCCATGAAGATCTTTATTGGTCGAACCTTTATGACAACATACGTAGTTCCCTTTGTCCGTCGGTATGTTACTTGCCCGAGATTCGATCGTCAGTATCTCCATACCTAGTTCAATCTCGTTACCGGCAAGTCTCTTTACTCGTTCCATAATGCATCATCTCGTAACTAACTCCTTAGTCACTTTTCTTGCAAGCTTCTTGTGATGTTGTATTACCGAGAGGGCCCAGAGATACCTCTCCGTTACACGGAGTTACAAATCCCAATCTCGATTCACGCCAACTCAACAGACACCTTCGGAGATACCTGTAGAGCATCTTTATGATCACCTAGTTACATTGTGACATTCGATAGTACACGAGCTATTCCTCCGGTATCCGGGAGTTGCAAGATCTCATGGTCAAAGAAACATGTATTCGACATTAAGAAAGCAGTAGCAATAAACTGAACGATTATATGCTATGCTAACGGTTGGATCTTGTCCATCACATCATTCTCCTAATGATGTGATCCCGTTATAAAATGACAACTCATGTCTATGGTTAGGAAACCTTAACCATCTTTGATCAACGAGCTAGTCTAGTAGAGGCTAACAAGGGACACGGTATTTGTTTATGTATCCACACATGTATTTAAGTTTCTGGTCAATACAATTCTAGCATGAATAATAAACCATTATCATGAATAAGGAAATATAATAATAACAACTTTATTATTGCATCTAGGGCATATTTCCATCAGTCTCTCACTTGCACTAGAGTCAATAATCTAGTTCACATCGCCATGTGATTAACACCCAGAGTTCACATCGCCATGTGACTAACACCCAAAGAGTTTACTAGAGTCAATAATCTAGTTCACTCACCATGCGATTAACAACCAAAGAGTACTAATGTGTGATCATGTTTTGCTTGTGAGAGATGTTTAGTCAACGGGTTTGCCACATTCAGATCCGTATGTATCTTGCAAATTTCTATGTCTACAATGCTCTGCATGGAGCTACTCTAGCTAATTGCTCCCACATTCAATACGTATCCAGATTGAGACTCAGAGTCATCCGGATTGGTGTCAAATCTTGCATCATCGTAACCCTTTACGACGAACTCTTTATCACCTCCATAACCGAGAAATATTTCCTTAGTCCTCTTTAGGTACCTAAGGATAATTTTTACCGCTGTCCAATGATCTACTCCTGGATCAATATTGTACCCCCTTGCCAGACTCATGGTGAAAGGATCGAGAAGAGGGGTGACACGTCTCCAACGTATCTATAATTTTTTTATTGTTCCATGCTGTTATATTATCAATCTTGGATGTTTTATAATCATTTTATAGTCATTTTATATCATTTTTTGGTACTAACCTATTGACATAGTGTCAAGTGTCAGTTGCTGTTTTTTCCATGTTTTTTACATCGCAGAAAATCAATATCAAACGGAGTCCAAATGCCACAAAACTTCGCGGAGATTTTTTATGAACCAGAAGGAAGATGTTGGGCCCTGGTTGCACCTGGGGGGAGTCCCGAGGAGGGGACAACCCACCAGGGCGCTCCAGGAGGCCCAGGCGCGCCCTGGTGGGTTGTGCCCACCTCGGGTGCCCCCAAACCGCCTCTTTGCTCTATAAATACCCAAATATTCCAGAAACCCTAGGGACGTCGACGAAATATTCATCCAGCCGCCACAGAGTCCAGAACCACCAGATCCAATCTAGAAACCATCTCGGATGGGGTTCACCACCTCCATTGGTGCCTCTCCGATGATGCGTGAGTAGTTATTTGTAGACCTTCAGGTCCGTAGTTAGTAGCTAGATGGCTTTCTCTCTCTCACTGAATTCTCAATACAATGGTATCTTGGAGATCCATATGATGTAACTCTTTTTGCGGTGTGTTTGTTGGGATCTGATGAACTTTGAGTTTATGATCAGTCATATCTTTTTATATCCATGAAAGTTATTTGAGTTTATTTGATCTCTTATATGCATGATCTCTTATAGCATCGTATTTCTTCTCCGATATTTGGGTTTTGTTTCGCCAACTTGATCTATTTATCTTGCAATGGGAAGAGGTGCCCGGTAGTGGGTTCGATCTTAGGTGCTTGATCCCAGTGACAGAAAGGGAAACGACACATATGTATCGTTGCTAATAAGGATAAAACAATGGGGTCTATCTCTACATAGATAGATCTTCTCTACATCATGTCATCGTTCTTATTGCATTACTTTGTTTTTCCATGAACTTAATACACTAGATGCATACTGGATAGCGGTCGATGTGTGGAGTAATAATAGTAGATGCAGGCAGGAGTCGGTCTACTAATCTTGGACGTGATGCCTATGTAATGATCATTTCCTGTATATCGTCATAATTATTTGAGGTTCTATCAATTGCCCAACAATAATTTGTTTACCCACCGTTTGCTATCTTTCTTGAGAGAAGCCACTAGTGAAACCTACGGCCCCCGGGTCTTCTTTCTCATATATTTGCTTTGCGGTCTATTTTATTTGCACGTTTTATTCAGATCTATTAAACCAAAAATACAAAAATACTTTGCTGCACTTTATTTTATTTGTGATCTATTTATTCAATCTATTACAACTTTCTCCCGTCCATGCACCGTTTCTGGCGCCGTTACCCGAAAGGGATTGACAACCCCTTTAACACGTCGGGTTGTGAGGTGTTGTTATTTGTGTGCAGGGGTTGTTTACGTTGTGTTGCTTGGTTCTCCTACTGGTTCGATAACCTTGGTTTCATATCTGAGGGAAATACCTACCGCCGTTGTGCTGCATCATCGCTTCCTCTTTGGGGAAATACCGACGTAGCTTTAAGCGACATCAAGGGGTCTAGAGGGGGGTGATTAGACCCTCAACAAGTAAAAGTGGCATTTTTTAAGTTGTTCAAGTTAAGGTAGAGTATTAGCACAAGTTTAAGCATTCACAATACATTTCAAGCAAGCATGGAAAGAGTATAAGCAGCGGAAAGAGTAAAGCATGCTATTGCAAGAAAGTAAAGGGATGGGATTGGAATGTGCAAACGCAATGAAGACACGGAGATTTTTGGTGTGGTTCCGATAGGTGGTGCTATCGTACATCCACGTTGATGGAGACTTCAACCCACGAAGTGTAACGGTTGCGCGAGTCCACGGAGGGCTCCACCCATGAAGGGTCCATGAAGAAGCAACCTTGTCTATCCCACCATGGCCATCGCCCACGAAGGACTTGCCTCACTCGGGTAGATCTTCACAAAGTAGGTGATCTCATTGCCCTCACAAACTTCTTGGTTCAACTCCACAATCTTGTCGGAGGCTCCCAAGCGACACCTAACCAATCTAGGAGACACCACTCTCCAAAAGGTAATAGATGTTGTGTTGGTGATGAACTCCTTGTTCTTGTGCTTCAAATGATAGTCTCCCCAACACTCAACTCTCTCACACAGATTTGGATATGGTGGAAAGATGATTTGAGTGGAAAGAAACTTGGGGAAGGCTAGAAATCAAGATTCTTGTGATAGGATTGGTATATCTTGATCTCAACACATGAGTAGGTGGTTCTCTCTGAGAAAATGTAAGCTGGAAGTGTAGGCACGTTTTGATGGCTCTCTCACATATGGAGAAGGGTGGAGGGGTATATATAGCCTCCACACAAAATCCAACTGTTACACACATTTGACCCAACTCGGTCAAACCGAATAGAAGAACTCGGTAAGACCGATTCAGTTCAAAATGTGAACGTTAGGAATCTCGGTGGGACCGACTGGAACAACTCGGTGGGACCGATGTGTTAGGGCTAGGGCAAAACCTCATCTCGGTGGCGCCGATTGCATGAACTCGATGAGACCGATTTCAGCAAAGAGCAAACAAAGAGTTGGTCAAGCAAACTCGGTGTGACCGATCGCTCATTTTGGTGAGACCAAAATGTTACAAAGGGAAACAGAGAGTTTGCAGGGCCATCTCGGTGAGACCGAGATCCGTATCGGTGTGACCGAGGTGTTAGGGTTTCTGGCAGTAGCTATGTCAAATGAACTCGGTGGCGCCAGATAGAAGATTTCGGTGGGGCCGAGTTTGACTTTGGGTTTTAGACATATTTGGAATGAGAAAGTGGTTGAGGGCTTTGGAACAATATCACTAAGCCATTGTTAAACTTGTCTGAAATACATTAGATAAAAGCATTAGTCCAACACAAGAGATATGATGATATTAATTATCAAAATCATTCAGGAAATCCAACACAAGAGATATGTTAACATTAATTATCAAAATCAATCAGGAAGCACTTGTGCTTTCAGAAGGCAACACACCCACAGCAACTACAGGAGCCCTATGCCCCACACGGCTCCACACTCTCTGGCAGGTTGAAGGCAGCGAACCCCGTGTGCGCTGGCTCATCAAAGGCAGCGCCATCAGGATCGAAGAGAGCCGCCACCGCCTTGATGTGATGTGGAGCCAACGGTGCATCGAAGAGCTTGAAAAATAATAGCAAAAAAGTGTAACAATGGAGATCAAACCTACAACCTCCAGAAGGATGAGTTAGACCGCTACAACCGAACCAAAGCCAGGGACGACAATGGAACTGGTTACCACTGTATTTATCTATACTTTGAGCGTTTAAATTAAAAAAAATGAATTTTTTGCTCGTCATGCGTGTCTCCCGTGGGGCAGCGAGAAATGCTCGCCCGGTATCCAAATTTCTCGGGCGGTACCCAAAACCATGATGGTGTCTGAGCATGGACTAAGATGACGTGTTAACTCATGTACGGAAGGAGATTTATTTGAGAGAGGAAATTCTGGAAACTTTTCCAGTAGTTACCCAGATGTCAATACAGCACACACACATGGGCCCAGGGAGAAATCCAACAGAAGCAGGCTGGCCGGTCGGTTAAATTTTGGTGATGTGGCGCGTAATCATCATCAAGTTAGCCAATAAGTCTACTTCAACACTGCCAGTCAAAAGTTTTGGTTCACTAAGTTTGAATGAGTTCACATCCGAGGTGAAGAGCTCACCTGCATCAGTGTCTGAACCAGCACGGCATGCAAACTCATTAAAAGGACATGTATCAGCATCTGACAAATTGTCCCAGGTAAATGTGCGGCTAAATTCAGGAACTGATGTTTTGCAAAGTCAACAAATTAGCAGCCCTGCAAAGTCCAAGAGTAGATCTTCTGTTCGTGAAGATGGTGGCAATTACAGTAACAAACCAGTAAAAGATGCGAGCTATTTTATTACCTTTTTTATAGGTCCATGCAGTTATTTTTCGCTGCATACTTTACAGAACTTTCTGTAAATTTGTATCAGTTGCATAGCTTTTGTTTACCTCTACATCTATGACGATGACCCACTCCAAATAATCCCCACGTTAATCTGAATCAAAAGGAGAAGACCAGAACAGCATACATGATTTTATTCATTGATGGTTGATTTAGTAGGTACAATCCAATCAAGTGTGTCCAGCTCCCAGATTGTGTTCCTCTCCAACCTTTGAAACTCAGTTTTCAAGTTTAGCAATCCAGCATTTATTCTAAGGACTCAAATCCTCCCAAAGAAAAAAAACTTGCGTTGGATTGAATCAAAGAAATCCAGGCAAAAAGCCTGGTGCTCCTTTGTTCGAAGAACAAAAACCCTAGACTAGATAGAACTGACACACATATGGAATTATATAAAGTCATAATGCATCACAGAGGAAGATAATATGTAGAAGTCTGGAAACCGATTAACAAATGGGTTTAACCAATGCCACAGAGCACTGGTAACATGTCCGAGCATCAGCAGCTCTCCCATATATCTCCTGGGGATTTCTCCACATGAACCTTTATTGCTTATACTTCACCAGTCTTATTATTGTTACTAAAATAAAAGCAGTTCTTGAGTTGCCCCTCTTCTGGCGGGTCTAGAACGGCATGCCGTAGTCGTCGCCGCAAACTGGGGGCTCCAGACCCCGAACACGTTGTCGGCGACGCCGGACTGGTTCGCAGGATCGGACACCGGGGCGTCTCCAGCGGCGGGCTCTTCAGCCATGGGTTCGTCCTCGACGACGTTTGCCGGGTTTGCCTGCTGAAGCGCCTGGTTCCAGGCTTCGTCTACCTGGAGCAGTTCCTCTGGTGAAATGCCGTCTACCTGGAGCAGATCCACTAGTTCAAGGCCTTGCTGCTCCTGCCCCTGTCCTTCCATCTGGTTCGTCAAGAATTTCTCCACCTCTTTCCAATCCCAGTCACTGAAAGGCTCAGACTGCGCATTCTCTGCGGCGGGGTGGTAGTTGTCTATACCGTCAAGCAGGGCATTGCCTGCTAGATCCACCAGATAACCAGCGCCCATGGCTGCAGCAGGCACCTCGTTCACTTCATGTGGAGTAACTGCAGCGTGCGCCTCGTCCATGGTGTCTTTCTGCAGAGTAACTGCGGCGTGCACCTCGTTCATTGTGTCTTCCTGTGGAGTAACTGCGGCGTGCACGTCGTCATTGGTGTCTTTCTGCATGTCATCGCTCTCCAGGTTGATGACAATCTTGCCTGCTGTTTCAGTAAGACTGATCTCCTCTCTCTCCAGGTTGATGAAAATCTCACGTCCATATCCATCAAGTGCTTTGCTCTGTACAGGCAGCACCTCACGTTTGTATGACAGGCTCTCATTATAGTGCTGCAGGCTCTCCTGGTACCAGTCCCAGATAGATTTGGTACCATGTATCAGAACTGGAGGTGGACGTGCATTAGTCTGAGAAACTCGTGCTCCAGCCGAACTCTCCCCCACTTGTCCCCACCGCTTTCCGGGGTAACTGTACCACATAGCAGAGGCTGCTGAACTTCCCTCCATGTGTGGCCACACCATCCCGGGGTACTTGTCCCAGATAGAAGAGGCAACCCCATGCGTGAACTGCGTCTGGGTTGTTGCCAAATGATTATTGGGTTTAGCACTGGGTGCCTTGTATGCTGATGACATCATCTCAGATAATTCCTTCATTCTGGCATAATGTTGATAGCCCTCTTCATCGTGAGATAACCTCTGCCTCTGCGCTCGCAGCCGGTGTTTCTGCATCACAATACAGAACAGAACATTCAAGACAGGGATCACACATCACAATATAGAAAGTGAGCGTAATGAAGAAATTATAGCGTTTTAGCATAACAACGCTGAAATAGATGAACTTGAAACTTGTGGAGTATGTTTTTTTTCTCAAACAAGCGCCCGGACGTGTTTCGTTTTGTATTAGAAGGAGAGTGCCAAGAAAGCACAAACAGTCACAACAAGGCCAAAAAGAAGCCAAAAGCCCTACTGCTAGCATCAGCTAAGGGTAGACCAAAGTTACGTCAATAAGCCCCTAATTTAACCAATAAAGGAGAAAATACCTATAAAGTAGTACATTGTTCACAAAATTCCCATTAACATGATAACAATTATTAATCAGTCGATTTGGTAAACTGGGTTATAATAATGCTTTGGATAGTCTGATTATTTACGAATTCGGTGCTAACATGCATAAAGTTTTTTTTTCCAATTGTGATTGGTTCTGTAACAAAATCTACTCCTGAAGCTGCATGGTTTGGAAATTTGAAATCTTATCTAGAGCACCATATACAAAACTTAATCTCCATGGCATGCAGAGACAGAGAGTACAGACTACTGAGTACTGACGCAGGTATGAGACATCCATGTACATGTGTTTCTTCTGGAAAATAAAGAAATAACAAAGGACACACAGTAGAGTATCACGGTGGAAACATTCTTTCCTTCCAAGTTTATTCAGTTAAAATGGAATCTTGACCCTTGTATTTAGCATACAAGCCTGCCAGTAACTGTGTGAGCTTTTACTGGGGTATGAATTAAAAGGTCAAATATTAAATAAAGTTCTCTTCCTATTTGTTTCTTCAACAGTTCAACAGTGTGCACATAGTTCTTTAAAATTTTGTGAAGTCGGACACTGTTGCCACAGAAAATTACCCAATTGATTGAACAATGCAGAACCTATATTTACACAAAATAAATAGCAGAGGGAAATGTTTTATTTTTCACACTAAGATCAAACCAATAATAAAAAATTAATTATTATGTTGTTGTTGCTATTCCAGTAGGTGTTTGTTTCTCTTTTACCTTTTTCCCTTTTGCCCAATCACTGTATGTTAATGAGCACATGAGTTGGTAAAAGGACTCATCTGCACGTAACATCAATTTCTTTGGTCACTCAGCCTCCATGCGTTAGTTACCGTGTTCCTCAAAATCTTGCCGAATCAGAAATCCGAATCCGAGCCAGATTCGGAGACCGTGACTTTGTCCGAGCAGCACTAGCTGCTGGTACTTAACGTGCCAGGGTACAAAACAGTGATAAAGGTGATGACCAAGCGGTGGCATACACCTACAACTTCAGGAATCGTGTAATGATGACCACCGTGATCAGATCTCTTGCAATTAGCTGGTTCTGCAAGATTAGTTTAGGCAATGCTGCAACCATTCTGTTGGTTAATCAATATATATGTGCAGAAATGGCAAGTGCATAGTAGCTTCCATCTCTACCAAATATTCATTCATGGGGGGATCAGGTTGGCAGTGGCAATTAATAGCCAATGGCCACGGAAGGGGGATAGTCAGCTGTAGTGGTGGGAACCAATGACTGGACAGAACAATGGCCATGCCATAGAACTTCAAGGCTATAGCAGAATGACAATATCATCTTAATTAGTGGCAAAAACAAAAGGTTTCGTTCGGGAAAGTGCATAGGATGAAAGAAAAATATAAGGCTCAAATGCCAAACGTTCAGTCAGTTTAAACTAACTAGCATGCATAGGTTGTCAGCTTCTACTACTTATGATCGTCTATTAAACAAACAAAATTTAACAAAAAACGTACATAGTGCCTATTGATGTACCGGCAATACCACAGTTGAGGTAAACTAAATCGATCACCCACCTGGAGATGGCTTGCAACATGCTGTATGGTCAAATTCAAATCCTTGGCATTCATGTACTGGTGAATGTTTTGAGCCATAGCAGCTGTTAGCCAAAAAGAAAACAGACACTCAAAGGTCATGCTTTTTCAGCTGTTAAACATAACAAACGACTAATTTATGCCAAGTGCAGATAGCCTTACACGCCCCAAGCACTTCAACAGCCTGCAAGAACTTCTCATGGAGCTCACTGCTCCATAAGAACCAACCCAGATTCTCTGAATAGACATTCGCGTTCAACGCATCTTGTTTTTCATCCTCAGTTTCAGACCTGTGATTTTTAATAGACCTGTGTTGAAGTGCTCTCATCCTCAGAAAATTGACGGTTTCAGTATCCAACGGCTTAACCACATTGAAGCATGTTCCAAGGGTCAAGCGTGTAGAGACTGCCTCATCATAGGCACACATAGCTGCAACCAAGAAACAACACTCCTAGATTAATGAGTTTGGAATGGAAGAAAATTTCTTAAAACAATACAGCTCTGAATACAAATGCTTACTGATGAGAGGCACTTTAAGTGCATTCAGGATGTGGTGAAACAGCACCAAGGTGTCCATCTCTGCATTGCCAGGATGAACTTCCGCTACTACCAAATCAAGCTCCTCATTTTTAGCAACCCCCCTTTTAAGGGAATCTAGAGCCTCTTCCACTGTTTCGAATGGAAGAACTACAAAACAGTAGAAGTTAGACTCAAAATTTTGGAGAGTAAACACCGTGTTATCATGTCCAAATATAGTTATATTAATATCCCAACCTGCACGTACTATTGCAACAAGTGAGTATCTTCTAAGGACTAATATAGCTACTTGGTATGTGATTTTTCTCATTTGACCACATAATCCAACACTTTCTGCAATCTAATAGCACTTGGAAGGGTGGCCCAGTAACTAGCAGCTAGCTACTCCCTCCGTCCCATAATATAAGAACGTTTTTGACACTACACTAGTACCAAAAACGCTCTTATATTATGGGACGGAGGGAGTATATCCCATTACGAACTACATATGCTGCCTCCGTTTAAACTGTGAAGTTCACACAATATATTACACACATATGCTATATAATCTAATGGTCAGGGTGACGCAGTACCTATATGGGAACTGCATCTGTTTCCTTTCTGTTTAAAAATGTCATAGATCTACGGAAATGCTCCACATATATATGATGGTCGTACGAGCTATACATGATACTGAGGACAGGTTCACTGCCATGTAGGGCCATAGCTCGCCAAGCTTCACGTCATGAGAAGCGTTCTATATCCACACACGAAAGCCATCCAACCGTTAATTAGTGGTCCAGATCATGATGGATAGAACGTATAAATTGTCCCACCGGACGACCGTACACCCAAACTTCACGCCAAGCAGCCGTACACCCAAACTTCCCGCCAAACAGATGTACACCCAAATTTCCAGCCAAACAGCCGTACACCCAAACTCCCCACCAAACAGCAGAAATATGAAATATGTGAAATTTGATCAGATGTGACTGTGGATAGAAGACACCAACAGATATCAAATCGTGCCTTTTATAGTAGCCCCATGAATATGCAAAATCTTGTGCAACAGATATCAAATCGTGCCTTTTATAGTAGCCCCATGAATACTACCTTTCTTCTCCCTCTAAAAACAACTTCCTTTTTGGACAGGAAGGGGAAAATACGAAATGGAGATGCTTGGGATTGAAGTGTGCACCTTTGAAGTTGAATCTAGCAAGCGTATTGGAGATGGTCCACAGGGAAACCGGATCTCGATCAAGAACTAAAACTGAAAGATTTTCCATCAGGTCAGTGAGACCCTATGGGGCGGAAACGAAATCTGCCAATGTTTGTGGTGGATCTAACCATATATGGATCTAATACCTTCTTTCGGCGTGAGACCTTCACCAAGGGCAAAAGATACACACTATATACCAGACGATGTCAGAAAAGGACAAGAATTTAAGTAGACTCCATCTAAGTTTTTATTCAAAAGCTGACCTGTATTTGGACAGGGAGGTTGAACAAGATATACTTACTTGAGAAATACAAAAGTTAACATCATTATTTTGTCCTCTTGTGCTTCTTCAGTTTCCAATGTAAAGAACATGCAAGACCATGTACAATGCAAGCCGATGCTTATCTGTAGAGAGCAGATGCTTAATTATGCACCCCTGTCACAGACATAAGCACCGGTGCTTAAGAAAAACACAGTTTGTTTTACTAAGCACCTCTCTAAGCATCTTGCATTGTACATGGTCTAAGAAGGAGTGAACCCTTCCCGTCATGACTTAATGTTATCTGTTCTCTATCACCACGCTTGCTTTTGGTGACTAGTGATGAACGATGTAATAATGATGGCTATATGTTCACATGTATTCTCAGTATGTTCATGGCTCCAAATTTACCTAAGGCGCATGTAGGGCACATGCATGTTCTCCCTAGCTCTAGCCCACAGTACTATTTTTTTCTTCTTCATTCAGTACCTAGTGTTCATATGAAAGAAACAAAGCAAGCAGGCCATTCACCTATTAATTAGCAAACATATCAATACTTCAGTTGCAATAATTAGAACTTCCAAGTCCTAAAGGGTCTCAAGTCTCAATTATCAAATTTCAAAACAAACCAAATGGTGATGTGCTGCTTTAAGATGATTCCTCAAGAAAAAGTCTGAAGGGTAAATAAGGTAATTTATTGGCCAGCTTCATTACTTATAACATGCAACAGTTTCACTGATTTATGGCATGCTGTCATGCATACCAAGAATTCTACTACAAAGAGTCCTCCTGTGGACAGGTGTCGTGATGACATGTCATATAATCAATGGGTTAATGCATGCCGGTAAATTTGATCTTGTGGTGCTATCTGGCGCATGGTTGGCAATGTTGCGAGCACGCAATCCTACATGATGTATGCATGAGCACTAATTGCACCGATGTACAAGATAACTTCACAAAAGACAAAAAAAACACTAGTTGTAGCCGCGATTGCATCACTATCTTAATGCCGCAACAGACACTCACCCTAGCCCCAATTGCATCACCACATCTGCTCTTTTTAGGCAGCAAACCTACATATCTATCCACACGATAATGTACCAACAAAAATAATGAGATGTGCGGTTGATTTCTACAAAGAAAAAAAGGTATATAACCGATTCCTTAACAAGGAAGATATGCGAATGATGTTAAACATTATGCAGCCTCTAAGTGGGATGGGACAAACTGAGGAGGAAACAACCAGGGCAAGCCTAAAATCAATAAAAACTTCTAAAAGAGAAAGTATCCACGCTACGGGCGACCGCCCTGGGTTCCAATGCTTGTCACCACCCCTATCCCAAAAGATATATGACATGGCCTGTGCCCAGTGTGGTGCATGTGTTTCTTGGAGGAACTGATTGCACATATATCATTTTTGAAGGAACTAATTGCCCATCTCGAAAACACAACACCAGGAAGAGATCCCAGACGAAATGCCCTTCAAATCGAAACCTGGAAGTCAGCTTTTTCTTCAGATAATCGAACCTGGATCCACATACTTCTAAGCAACAATCGAAGTAGGCGCGACACAGATGCTTTAATAATAACCAAACTAAATCGAAGTAGGCAGACGCTTCGGAATGGTGCGCGCTTACTGGGGGAGGGATGGCCAGGGTCGAGGGCAGCGGCGCCACCGGCGAGCGCGAGGCGTAGGAGGAGGAGTCGCGCCTCCCGACCGGGCGACGTCGGGATCCCTCGTCTCTCTCGCCGGCGGTCGCCGCCTCGCCATGCGCCGCCTCGCGAGTAGTACGGTCGTGGCACACGGGGATTCAGACGGAAACGGATGGGCCTGGCTGCTCATGGGCTCAAAATGCTTTAGCAGAGTGGGCCCTGACATGGCCATATGAGCTGGCCCGGCCATAAAAGGGCCTGGCACGACACGGCCCGTATCGTGGGCTTTTAGATTTTTTTTTTGTGGCTCACATATGGATCGAAAGAGACGAGCCCCTAAAAAAAATATGGATCGAAATGCCGAAGGGAGAGCAACTAATCAGCGAGTACTCTTTACACACAAAAAAATATCAGCGAGTACTCCTTCGGAAGCCCCCGCAAAAGTCGCCGCCACGTGTCTTGCTCTGGGCGCTCCGTTCGAAAAAAAAATCCAGTACACCTTTTCAGCTTTTATATTTTTTTTCTTTTCGGATTTCCCCCGTTTTTTCTTAGGTTTTGCATAGAAAATCTAAAAAATTACGCGAAAAACGTCTTTTTTTCTGCAAGAGGCACAGATTTAATTTTTGTGGAGGCACGAATTTGCTTACGTGGGAGGCACAATCGTGCCTCTCGGAAAGAAAAAAAATCATTCCGCGAGAGGCTTAAATTTGCTTCTGATGGAAGTATGTATTTGTTTCTGCGAGAGGCATAACCGTGCCTCTCAGAAAAAGAAAAAATGAGCTTTCTTTTTCTCTCCGCGAGAGGCATAGATTTACTTCTCGTGGAGGCATGTCGTGCCTCTCAAAAAAAGAAAAAAAAAGAAAGTTTTATTTTTCTTTTATGGGAGGCGTAGATTTATTTCTCAATGAGGCACTGATTTGATTTTGTGAGAGGCACAATTGTATCTCTCAAAAAAGTGGGCATGCGCATGCTTCTGTTTAGTTTTTTCGTCTAGTTTTTTGGTGAAAAAATATCGTTGAAACCTATCAACATGGGATCTAATTTTGAGGATCTCGACGTGAGGAATCCAACAGTGAAAACTGTTCGAGATTTAAACACATGGTTTAAGAGATAAAACATTTTAAATAAATGAATTTATTAAAAAAAACTTTCGGGTTGCGGCAAGTGGCGCCCTGAGTACTCCTTAATTGGTGATTTCACGTGCTTAGCATCGTTTCCTTCTACAGTGATTTCATCAAAATTGTTCGTTTGAAAATTTCCCGAAAAGCTAATTATAGGTTCTTCTGTTCATCGAAACAATAGGGTCGTTATGCTTATTACTAAACTTGTTGAAGAGATGAAATAGAACCGAGGTCTATCTTTTTTATTAGAGGTTGAATCGATCATCAGAAGAAGAACTGGGCCAAAAATTAGGATACATTATCGAAAAATGAAACTTCCATTGAAGAGAAGCAAATGAAACGCTTTCATAAACATTCTCGTAGAATCGAGAATGAAGTTTTCATTCCATACATGCCAGATCATGAATTAGTAACTGCATCCAATCTCCAAAAAGTCTTGATTGTTTCGATTTCTGAAATGGGATATTTACGGAATCCTCGTGAATAGGATCAAACCTTATTGCGTGCTATTTCCATAAGATTCTTCTTTCTTATTCTTAAGCAAGCCCTCGAGAGGGCTTAGTTGATCATGATTTCCCGTAATGCTCTCTCTCATTTTTAATTTTTTGCCACATCATTTTTTGTCTAAGTGGCACCCTTAGCACCAGTACACCTTAGAGCACTAGAAGGACCTAAGAGATGATCTCTTAGCATAATATGTCTCACCATATTTTCAGGAATAGCTAGTTGTATTTAAGAAAAGCTAAAAGATAATCATTGTAGACATTTTTTTATTATCATCTCTAAATTACATGCAAAACTTAGATAAAAATATCTTATTAACCTCTATACATGCCTAATTCGTGTGTTGTGCGGGCCTGTGTCGGAACAAAGATCCATGCACGCAGGTCGGCCTTACAAACACGGCTCATATTGCCAGTTTTGAGTGGGCCGCATTTTTTTGGGATCAACATGCTCCTCCACTGCCCCAATTTCTTTCACCAAACCCTCATGCGAGCAAAAAAACTCCATGACCGAAATCCTCGCCCCCTTCCTGCGATGGCCGGTGGCGGCGCTTCCCCTTCCCTGGCGGCGGCCGCCCCCATGGTCGTCCAGGTGCGCTGCGCCGGCTGCCGCGGCGTCCTCGCCGTGGCCTCCGATATTACCGAGTTCATCAGCCCCAAATGTCGCATGGCGCATCGCCTTCCCCCCGAGCTCATGCCCTCCTCCTCCCCGCCCAAGGCATCGCCTACCCCGTCTCCACCCCAGCCTCCTCCCCTTCCTCCTCGGCCTCACTCTCATCCCGCGCCTCCTCCTCCCCCTCTCCCTGCTGCTTCCCGCCGCTCTGGGCCATGGGTGCAGGGCGTGGACCCCACCAAGATCCAGCTGCCCTGCGCGCGCTATAAGGTCATCCTCAATGTGCCGCACGCCCTCGCCCGCTTCAGCTGCCCGCAGTGCGACGTCGACCTCGCCGTCGACATCTCCAAGCCCACCACATCAATGATGATACGTGTTTTTGTCACAATTATCATCATAGAAGTGTCATAACCATGACAGAAAAAAATTGTTCGGGCCGTAATGTCACGGGTGTGTCTTTTTTTTTGTAGTGCTAGGCACCTACTTCTAAGGCAAGAGGGAAGACAATCAGAAACATATTTGCTGCTGAGAACAAGGCCGTTGTGCCTGAGAGAGAGAGAGAGAGAGAGGAAGAAGAAGAAGAAGCCCCAGTGCTAATGAAGCTTAGACCCAGACTGCCAGAGCATAATGATGCTCATCCTATTGATGAAAAATATGAAGAAGAGAAAGGACGAGGGATTGAGTAAACAGAGAGAGGCAGACCCCTACTCCATCAGAAGGAGAACTGCAGTTGACTATTGTTTCTACACCAAAGAGTAACAAGATTTCTATGAGACAATTTTGCTTGATAAGAAGCCCATTGTGAGTGACATGAAGTGGGTGGACTGGAATTACATTGACCTTCATGACGACAACTTCCCCCATATTCATGAGGCTTCGGGACCATTGGTGTTGATGCATTCGTTGGGAAGAAGCTGACATCATGGAATGATGAAATGATTATGCAATTCTACTCTTCATCTCACTTTTATCCCAATGAAAGAATTGTCTGGATGACAGAAGGAGTGAAGTACCAATCCAGTGTACTTGAGTGGGCCACTTTGCTTGGTGTGCCCGAGGCTGATGAAGATGACATAGATGTCTATGCTAAGCCCAAGATGGATTACAACTCCATGGCCAACATGTACACTGAGGTACTGGAGAAGTACAAGGAATCTCATAAACTTGGCTCGGTTTATTTCTTGTTGGCAGGACTTGCTACCTCCAACACTATTATGAGGCATACCTTGATACCCAAGTCACGTGATGAGAGGATGATTCGAGGTCACTCCATCAATTTGCCGCATCACATTAATGAACATGAGAAGATCAAAGTCATGGACCTTATTGTAGAGACTATCAAGAGGACAACTGCTGATCAGAAGAGATCATGTGGATTTGCCCCTCATATTCAGATTCTTATCAACTCCAAGGGTGCAAACAAGAACCTTCTGCTGGATCGCGAGAATTTGCCACTTCGGCCAGAGTTTGAGGACAACACTATTGTCATGGATCCTTCACATCCTACTTCAGCCGCAGCTCATGCTAGTGCAGAGGCTGCAAGGGCTTCAGCAACCAGTGCCCCCTCAGCTCCAGTGCTCAAGCCAAGACACACCAGATGCAATACCTCATTCAAGCCACTCAGAGGATCGAGCGGAGCCTGGCCAGCCTCGTAGAGAACCAGAAGCGCCTTGAGAGGATTATAGAAGAATTTTTTTATGATATGGATATTAAAGTGATAGAAGTTCAGTCCACGGTGGAGAAGTTGAAGAAAGAGGTGGATGAGGCAAGGCATGCTAGCACTAATGAGGATGAACACCATAGCCCACTGCTTCCCACTACTGCTCAGTTCCAGAGGATGCCAGGTCAGCTGCAGTGCCAAACACTTCCAGAGGCACAGTTTCAGCTCCAACTGCTACTCCCTCCGCTGCTCCATCAGTTGCTCCTGCTGTCTCCACTCCTCCAATTCAGCAGACGTCATCCGAGGCATTTGCCGACACACTCATCTCGACTCCGACATCGACGCACACCGGCACTGCAAGTCAGAGGACTTCACCACCCTGGAGCTACCGGAGATCAAGCCTAGAGAGACGATTAGCTCTGTACTTATTCGAACTTTTTTGGTACTTGTTGCCAAAGGGGGGGAATTTGTATAGATCATTAGGCTTCGAGTGAGCGAGTGTTTTGTTTTTCCTTGCTTGATTTTCTTTGACTTTTTGCTACAATTTGGTTTGTGCTACTTCGAGATACTATTGTGCGATGCTTGTATGAGACTACGTTATTGTGTGCTTGATCATATCGTACTTTGATGATATACTTGCGTGGATATTCATTCCATATGCTTTTGTATGATCATTCACTTGCTTACCTGGTGATGAGTGTCATTTACATTGCAATCCTATCATTTTGAGCGCTCCACCAAGATGTATGTCGCATGGAAGAGTAACCCATGGAACCTTGATTGTGCATTTGCATTCAAACGCAAATTTTTAATAATGCACAAATTTAGGGGGAGCTCTTGTTTATCACATACTTCTCAAAGCGACAATGTATTTCATTCATTATATCTTTGATCGAAGCTTTGATCTATATGTTGTCATCAATTACCAAAAAAAGGGGAATTGAAAGTGCAACTAATCCTCGGGAGGCTTTGGTCATTAATAATAACATATATGTCATTGATCTAACAAACATTGATGATAGATTTCAGAAAAGATCAATGATTGGCATGGCATGAACTAGTGTGGACCCCTCAAAATGTGAAGAACAAATTTGGCTAGCCCAAGACTCTACATTTTTAGTTTACTAGTCCAAGATCACATTGAGTCCCTTAGGAAAGCCAATACTATTAAAAGGGGGTGAGGTATTGTTGATGAGGTCGTTGCTCAAAGTGCTCAGTGAAAATGCTCCAAAAACCCTCACTCACTTTCCCAAAACACATCTGTCCAAAACCCTAATTCGTCATTTCGGACCCACCGACACAATCCATTCTGGACCCACTGAAATGACCCTACTACTGCCACATCCAAAACCCTAACATTTCGGTCTGACCGAAATGGCTCTCGGTCCCATCGAGATGCCTGGCCAAGTTTCTGTGATGAAATCACTTCATCTTGGAATCACAGAGTGAAAATGATCGGAATTACTGAAACGAGGTTATGCCTTTGCCATTGCACTTCGGTCCCACCGATATGGTATAAACGGTCTCACCGAAAACGCTAACGTTCAAGTCTTTTGCAGTAATCGGGCTCACCGAGTTCATCACTTCGGTTCCACGGAGTTAGGTCAAAAGCTTGTAACGGTTGGATTTTTTATGCTGCCTATTTATACCCCTCCACCACCACTTACTCTCAGAGAGAGCCATCAAAACGAAACACAACTTCCACCATTCATTGTCTGAGAGAGAACCACCTGCTCATGTGTTGAGATCAAGAGATTCCATTCCTACCATTTGAACCTTGATTTCTAGCCTCTTCAAGTTGCTTTTCACTATAATCTTTCTCCTACCCAAGCCAAATTTGTGTGTTAGAGAGAGAGATTGAGTATTGAGGAGACTATCATTTGAAGCATAAGAGCAAACAGTTCATCACCAACACAACATCTATTACCTTTTAGAGAGTGGTGTCTCCTAGATTGGTTAGGTGTCACTTGGGAGCCTCCAAGATCATGTGGAGTTGAACCAAGGAGTTTGTAAGGGCAAGGAGATCGCCTACTTCGTGAAGATCTACCCGAGTGAGGCTAGTCCTTTGTGGACGTAAGCCATGGTGGAATAGACAAGGTTGCTTCTCCGTGAACCCTTCGTGGGTGGAGCCCTTCCTGGACTCGTGCAACTGTTACGCTCCGTTGGTTGAAATCTCCATCAACGTGGACGTATAATAGCACCACCTATCGGAACCACGCCAAGAATCATCGTGTCTTCAGTGCGTCTGAAATCTCTGAACCCCTCCTTTACTTACATGTGCAATATTTTACTTTCCGCTGCTTCATTCTTAGAATTGCATGTGTAGGGTGATACTTGACTTCCTAAAATTGCTAAAATCTGCCTACAACAAAAATTGGGAAAATGTTCGGTTTTATTTGAACAAGTAGTCTAATCACCCCTAGACATATTTTTTATCCTACATTAACAAAAATGGGTGCAGAAAAAAATTGTCCGCATGGGTGCGGCCAACATGCGACATGTGGCGGTGCTAGGGCACACCACATGATGCCCTGGGGGTACTTCGCAAGGGATGCCCCTATATTTCGCCGAAAGCGATTCTAACTTCCGACTCGGAGAAGGGGACGAGCTAGGTGGGGTGGCCCACGAGCGCGGGAGGGCATAGCCTGTTTTTCTCGGGTTTTTACGTTTTGTGTTTTTGTTTTTTGTTCCTTTTTCTACTTTTGTTTATACTTTAAAATATTATAAATTTATATATTAAAAAACACTCTATAAAAGCATTTGAAAAATGTTGAACAAGTATTTGAAAATGTTTAACAAGTATTTGAAAAATGTTGAGCAAGTATTTGAAAAATGTTGAATAAGCATTCCGAAAAATGTGGAACAAACATTTTAAAAATGTTGAACAAGTATTCCGAAAAATGTGGAACAAACATTTTAAAAATGTTGAACAAGTATTTGAAAAATATTGAAAAAGTATTCGAAAAACTTTAATTAAGCATTTGGAAAATGTTGAGAAAGTATTTGAAAATGTTAATCAAGCATTTGAAAAATGTTAAACCTGTATAGAAATATTGTTGATCATGTCTTAAAAAAGTGATGAATTTTTTTATCATGTATATAAAAATGTTAATCAAGAATTTGAAAAAAATGTTTAACAACTATTTGAAAAATGTTAAACAAGCATTTGGAAAATGTAAAATGTGTATAGAAAAAATGTTGATCCTATATTACCAAAATTATGAAAAAATTGAACATGTGTATAAAAATGTTAATCAAGTATTTTAAAATATGTTGAACAAGTGTTTGAATAATGTTAGCACTTGAAAAATGTTAATGTGTATAGAAAAAATGTGTACATGTATTAAAAAAATCTTGTTATTTGAAAACTGTTAATCAAGCATTTGTGAAAAGTTTAAAAAGTGTGTATAAGAAAAATCTTGGCCAATTATTCAAAAAATGTTAAGTCTTGTATTTGTAAAATGTTAATAAAGCATTTGAAAAATATTTAAAATGTGTATTAGAAAAAATTGACCATGTATTAAAAATATATTAATTTTTTTGGAAAATTGTTAGACTTGTATTAGACAAATATTGTTGACATATATGAAAAATGTACTTTGAAACCAAAGGAAACAAAGAAATATTATATGAAAAAGAAAAGAAAAACAGAGAAGAAATAAGAAAACCAAACAAGAAACAAGGAAGATGAAAAAAGCAAACGAAAAAACTGATGAAAGACGAGAAAGAAAAAAAACAAAATGGAATTAAAAAGGAAAAGAAGAAAAACCCCAGTGAAAACCAAGAAAGCAATAAAGAAAAACAACAAAAAACAAAAAAAACAATGAAAATAGAGAAAAAGGGTGAAAAAATGAAACAAAAAACCGGAAAAACGGAGAAGAAATAGTGGAAACCCCTCTCGATTCGAATTAAGTAGGTCCGACCTACTAGTTTAGCAGGAACGTGATTCTAGCCCAGCGGCAAGCAGCCCGTGCAATCAACCATTACATTAATGTTCGAATGCCCCAGCACATTTCCTTTTCTCTTCTATTTCTTTTTAAATGCCCCCTATTTGACTGGCCTGTTACTATGCGGTTCGACGCGAGAGATCGTTTTGTCTCTAAAATGCGAGATATAGTCGTTGTGCTTCGCAAGGGTACCCGCCAGTTAATTGGTCCCGACTTTAAGGCTTGGCTTCGAGAAGCAGTCATGTTCCATGACACGTTGAGGGATGTACAATGGCGCTATCCTAGAAGTGACACGTAGGACTATTTCTTTTAAATGACCCCTATTGGGTTGGCCTGCAGTTCGATGTGAGAGATTGTTTTGTCTCTGAAATGCGAGATATAGTCGCTGCGCTTCCTAGGGGTATCTGTCAGTTAATTGGTCCCAGCCTTAAGGCTTGACTTCGAGAAGCAGTCTTGTTCTATGACACGCTGAGGGCATGTACAATGACGATATATTAGAAGTGCCATGTAGGATAAATGTCGAGGTGGATGAGAGAGAAATCATAAGAAAAAGCTTGTCTTCTCTTATTTAAGAAATGATCTCTTAACACAATATAACTCACTATGTTTTAAGAAATAGCTAATTATTAAAAATAAGGCTAAGATATACTTTTTCCGTTTCATAATATAAGAGCGTTTTTGACATTACACTGCCTTAGGCCGGCCCGGCCTTTTTAATCGCGTGTGTTGGAACAAAATTTCATTCTCGCAGACCGGCACGGCCCGTATGGCCAGGTTTGAGTGGGACTGTGGGAGGCATATTTTTTTTCGATCAACATGCTCCTCCACGGCCCCATTTTCTTTCACCAAACCCTCCTGCGAGCAAAAAAAAAAACCCCTCCACGGCCGAAATCCTCTCCCCCCTTCCTGCCATGGCCGGCGGCGGCGCTTCCCCTTCGCCGGCGGCGGCCGCCCCCGCGGCCGTCCAGGTGCGCTGCGCCGGCTGCCGCGGCGTCCTCGCCGTGGCCCCCGGCATGACCGAGTTCATCTGCCCCAAATGCCGCATGGCGCAGCGCCTTCCCCCCGAGCTCATGCCCTCCTCCTCCCCGCCCAAGGCGTCCCCTACCCCGCCTCCGCCCCAGCCCCCTCCCCTTCCTCCTCAGCCTCACTCTCAGCCGGTGCCTCCCCCTCCCCCTCTCCCTGCTGCTTCCCGCCGCTCCGGGCCGCGGGCGCAGGGCGTGGACCCCACCAAGATCCAGCTGCCCTGCGCGCGCTGCAAGGCCATCCTCAACGTGCCGCACGGCCTCGCCCGCTTCCGCTGCCCGCAGTGCGACGTCGACCTCGCTGTCGACATCTCCAAGCTCCAGCATTTCCTTGCCGCCGCCGCCCCTGGGCCTGGCTTCGTTCCTCCGCCGCCTCCGCCCGCGCCTCCAGTCCCAATGCCGCACATGCCCTTCCTGCCGATGATGCCGCCGCCGCCGCGCATGCCGATGGCCCTGCCGCCTGAGCCGCCGGAGGAGATCAACGAGGTTGCGTTTGACGTTGAGCGAGAGGAAGAGGAAGGTGACACTGTTGGTGAAACTTTCATGGATTATAAGCCTCCTAAGCTATCTCTTGGTCTTCCTCATCCGGACCCTGTGGTGGAGACTTCATCTTTATCAGCGGTGCAGCCTCCTGAGCCTACTTACAACCTGGCTATTATGGATGAATTGGATGAGACCAGGGCATTGTCATGCTTACAGATTGAGACAATAGTGTATGCTTGTCAGAGGCATCTTCACCATCTCCCTACTGGTGCTAGAGCAGGTTTCTTCATTGGTGATGGAGCCGGTGTTGGTAAAGGGCGTACAATTGCTGGGTTGATCTGGGAGAATTGGCAGCAGGGGAGGCATAAGGCATTGTGGATTTCCATTGGTTCAGACTTGAAATATGATGCCCGCAGAGATTTGGATGATGTTGGTGCAAAATGTGTGCAAGTGCACGCGTTGAACAAGCTGCCATATTCTAAGTTAGACTCGAAGGCCACTGGGATCGCAGACGGAGTTGTTTTTGTTACTTATAGCAGTTTAATAGCATCCTCTGAGAAAGGGTATTCACGTTTGCGGCAGCTGGTAGAGTGGTGTGGATCTGAGTACGATGGTCTTGTGGTGTTTGATGAGTGCCACAAGGCTAAAAATCTGATTCCTGAGGCAGGAGGTCAGCCCACTCGCACTGGTAAATCAGTTCTTGAGATCCAGGAAATGTTACCTGAAGCTCGAGTGGTTTACTGCTCAGCAACTGGTGCATCAGAGCCTCGGAATTTAGGCTACATGGTCCGGCTTGGTCTCTGGGGAGACGGAACATCATTTCAGAGTTTTCACCAATTTCTAGGTGCTCTTGAGAAAGGTGGTGTGGGTGCCCTTGAACTTGTTGCTATGGACATGAAAGCTAGGGGCATGTATGTCTGCCGCACACTTAGTTATAAGGGTGTTGATTTTGATGTTGTTGAGGCACCTCTAGAGGACAGAATGATGAATATGTACAGAAAGGCAGCTGAATTTTGGGCTGAGTTGCGTGTTGAGCTCCTATCAGCAAGTGAGTACTATGCAGAAGACAAGAGCAATTCGGCTCAGATATGGCGGTTATACTGGGCCAGCCATCAGCGTTTCTTTAGGCATATGTGTATGTCTGCAAAGGTGCCTGCTGTTGTGAGGTTGGTGAAGGAAGCCTTAGCAGAAGAAAGATGTGTGGTGGTTGGTCTCCAGAGCACTGGTGAAGCTCGAACAGAGGAAGCTATCACAAAATATGGTGTTGAAATGGAAGACTTCATTTCTGGCCCTAGAGAGTTGCTTCTTAAGCTGGTAGAAGATAACTATCCCTTGCCTCCAAAACCTGATTGTTCTCAGCAAGGTGAAGAAAAGGTTACGGAGGTCCAGCGTAAGCGGCATTATGGACCCGATGTATCCTTAAAAGGACGAGTTAGGAAACTCGCAAAAATGGAAGATAGTGATGATGGAATGGATGCGCACTCTCCATTGGAGTCAGACCATGAATTAACAGATTCTGAAGAGGAATTGCATATGTGTCAGATCTGCAATACCGAGGAGGAGAAGAGCCTGTTGCTTCATTGTTCCAATTGTGCTACAAGTGTTCACCCTGGCTGTCCAATTCCACCATGGACTGGAACGTTGACAGATGATTGGTTATGTTATGCATGCAAGGAGATAATAGAAGGCTATTTTAAAGAGAGAGATGCTTACATGGCTGAACTATCAAAGAGATATGACAGTGCAGTGGACAGGAAGTTAAAGATTTTAGAAATCATCCGTGCTTTAGATTTGCCTAATAATCCTCTAGATGATATCATTGATCAGCTAGGTGGTCCAGAGAATGTTGCAGAAATAACTGGAAGGCGCGGCATGCTAATAAGAGCATCAGATGGAAAAGGTGTTGTTTACCAGGCGCGGAACACGAAAGAAATTGCATTGGACATGATCAATATGCATGAAAAGCAGCTATTCATGGACGGAGAAAAGTTCATCGCAATAATATCGGAAGCAGGATCAGCTGGTGTTTCCTTACATGCTGATCGAAGGGTAAAAAATCAGAGAAGAAGAGTACACATAACACTTGAACTTCCTTGGAGTGCAGACCGTGCAACCCAGCAGTTTGGGAGAACACATCGTTCTAATCAAACTTCTGCACCTGTATATAGGATTCTTTTTACCAACCTTGGTGGTGAAAAGCGATTTGCGTCAATTGTGGCAAAGCGACTAGAGTCTCTTGGAGCTTTAACACAAGGAGATCGAAGAGCTGGACCATCACTTAGTGCTTTTAACTATGACAGCAGTTATGGAAAAAAAGCCCTGACAATGATGTACAGGGGTATAATGGAACAGGATGCATTTCCAGTTGTGCCTTTGGGATGCTCTGAGAATCAATCTAGTCTCCAAGAATTCATCACTAGATCAAAAGCTGCATTAGTGGCAGTTGGAATTATCAGGGATGCTGTAATCTGCATTGGAAAACATGGAGGAAAGCTTACTGGTAGGATTGTTGATTCTGATATGCATGATGTGGCCCGTTTCCTCAACCGTATTCTGGGATTAGCTCCAAACATCCAGAATAGGTTATTTGATCTCTTCACAAGCATACTCGACGTAGTAATTCAGAATGCACGAAGTGAAGGACGGCTTGATTCTGGTATTGTTGATATTAAAGCAAAAAGGGTTGAAATGAAAGAACCACCGAAGACAGTTCATGTTGATAGCCTGTCTGGTGCTTCCACGGTGTTGTTCACTCTTACAATTGACCGTGGAGTTACTTGGGAGTCGGCTAAGGCAATTCTTGAAGAAAGGCAGAAAGATGGTGCGTGTTCTTCTAATGATGGGTTTTACGAGTCCCGGAGAGAGTGGATGGGCAGAAGGCATTTCATGCTAGCGTTTGAAGGCTCAACGGAAGGAATGTACAGAGTAACTCGCCCTGCCGTCGGGGAAGCTTCGAAGGAGATGCCTTTGGCTGAACTAGAAGGAAAGTACAAGAAGGCCTCATCGGCTGACAAAACTGGGGAAGGTTGGCAGGAAGAATATGATGTGTCGTCCAAGCAGTGCATGCATGGGCCCAAGTGCAGACTTGGAAGCGATTGTACTGTGGGCAGAAGGTTACAGGAGATTAATGTTTTGGGTGGTCTAATACTTCCTGTGTGGGGCGCGGTAGAAAAGGCCCTGAATAAGCAGGCCCGACTGGCTCACAAGAGGATACGTGTCGTACGCTTGGAGACAACAGATGACAACCATCGGATTGTTGGGCTTGTCATTCCAAACACAGCAGTGGAGTCGGTGTTAGAAGGTCTGCAGTGGGTCCAGGACATCGACGAATGATGTGGAAACTACAGGTTATTTCTCTGCACATTCTTCGGTCTGGTGTTGTGGACCAAATTTCTGTAGCTAAGGAGGTAGCTTTCGAGGTTTAAGCTTTCTTCTTCTTTCTTCATGGGGTGGAAGAGCACAGCTTGGTGTGATGGATGATGTTTAGCTCCAAAATTAGGAAAGTAAATACAGCATCTTCTGTTTATTGGAGTGTTTTTTCTTGCTCAAGTCTTGCTAAAAAACATATTCTGTCACCCACAAGTTGAAGGGCCGTCAATGAATGAAGAATAGTGATTCCCCTGTCAACGACATTTAGTAAACTGTAAAACTGCTCATTTTTTGGGAAGATATATGGTTTGGAAATTCCCCATTAGCTAAACAGTTTGGGGACTTGCACTGTTTAGTTAATGAAAAGAACAAAAGTGTGTTTGATCTCTGGGATGGGATACAGTTTAGATGTAGTACTCCTACTAAATCAGCGACAGTTAATATGAGTCGGAGGGTACCTTTCTGAGAACCTTTTCAGTAGAGCTTTGAGTCTGTGGTATGATCCTGAGTCAATAGCTAAGTCTGGTTTACTTGGAACAGGAAGATTCTTTAATTATGGTAATATGAATCTAAGGGGGTGTAGTCTTTGTGTGCCATTGTTAATTTTAGAGGTGTCCAACCTATCTTTCTTCCTGTTGTGTGGCATGTGAAGGTGCCACCCAAAATCCAAGGGGTTTTTGTGGCCTCTATCCCAAGATAAAGTAGACATATGACATTATGGCTAAACCTCTTTAGTGCATCCACTGTACTGAAATCGAATAAATATGCCATCTGTTGTTTGAGTGCATTGGTTGTTAGGACAGTTTGGGATGATGTTAAGCAAGTGCTTTTGAAGTTGCCATTGTTGATTTTAAAACACTTGCTAGTCATTGATGATTATGCAACAAGAAGTTCTTGCGCTTAAACAATCTCTAGTTTCTGATTGAAAAACCTGGATCTCTCTGAAACAGGTTTGGCATTTGATGGTGGGGGCTACCTGGTGGAGTGTTGAGGGATCTATTACTGCTCAAGAACTTAAGGTCACCCCTGGTACTAGAACCATGGATTCATCTCGGGCGGCAGCCGTTGGCGATGCAGACCATGGAGTAGCTTCGCTGTAGTAGTTGATGGAAGGAAGGGATGGGGGAGACGAAATCCATGGCGTCGGATTCTAGCTGTGGCGACTTCTCCTCCCTCCCTGGCTTGGCCTTTTGGTTGAGTCTGCAGTTTACTGCCTTGCTGTAATAGTGCTTGGGTGCCCTGATTTGGTTGGCCTTTTAGCCGTTTTGGCTGCGGCCTGGGGGTAGAAACATGTATGTAGGCTTAAAGTTTGGCTGCTTGAAAACCTGATAACATCTTGCACTTAGGGGGACGTTCTATGGCATGTGGCCCCCTGATGTGACTAGAGTTCAGTGTTGCGGATGCATCCTTGACGCCGTGAGGTTCTAGTTGTGAGTTCATTTTAGATTGTAGCTGGAAACTTATTTCAATTGTGAACTCAGCGTGATACTTTAGGTGGCCAACATACATTTCGCTGGTCAAAGTGAGAGCCTAAGAATATGTGCATGAATTATAAACCCAGATAAAGCAAAACTTTTGCCCCCATTTCAAAAAATATAAGAAAACCCAGACAAAGTTGTTAATAATCAAATCAAAATCGATGATCTGTTACCGCATCCTCAGGCGAGGAACTAACGCTCTCCGGATGCAAGGGCTGAGACTAATTGCCAACTATAGCTTGAAAAACACTCTTATATTGTACTCCCTCCATTCCAAATTACTCATCGTAGAAATAAATGTATCTAGAACTAAAATACATCTAGATACATCCATATCTGTGACAAGTAATTCAGAACGGAAGGAGTAATTTGAAGCCCCCAATTCTATGGTGCATGTAGCTGATCAGCACGTAGTCCCACTGGTTCAGCCACCTCATGTTCGTGGTGTCTTCCAGTACCAAAAATCATCAATCATCTCCTTAGAGCATCTACAGCCTGACTCCTCAAATTGACTGGGCGGACGCAGGAACCACTGACCGTACAGGAGAGAGAAGCAAAAAGTAGCAAAAAGTTGACCCAACTGGACCCCTCAAAGTCTTCTTAAATGTCCGGGCTGTCTGGCAGCCCTCGTATTCATCTCATATATGGGATGAGTATGAGGAGTGCCTGGGTGTGCCCGGTTAGTGGTCTTGCGTCCGCCACATAGAATTGGGCCCGCCATAAAGCATCTTTTTTCTTTTTTTTTTGAGGGGTGGAGGGGAATCTTTTTTCTTTTTTATTATTTCTTTTCTTTCTCCCTCCTCCACCAGTCACATGTATGTGACCGGACGTATAAGGAAAAAGTGAGGGACATGGCTGCGTGAATGGAAAAATAAGGAGTTAGAGCGGACACGCCTCGACGCTGACGGGACGCGTCCGCGGACGTTTGAGGGGCCAAATTTGTTCAGTTCAGCCGTAGATGCTCTTAAGCGCATGCAGAGAGAGAGAGAGAAAAAAAGAGGAAAATCCACAATACACGGGGCTACGGGGAGGTTGAGAGAGTCACTGACGCGCTGGGTCGCTCTGTCAGCAAGAGAAGAGAGACAGAGAGAGAGCCCGCGGGTGAGCTGTCTAGCGGTGCTGGGCCAGCCTGGCTGGGCTCCACGCGTGTGGGAGGGAGAGAGAGAGACAGGGCTGGGCTGCCTGGGTAGGTTTATGTAGGCCTAGTGTTTTTTTTTCTCTTATGAGTTTCCTTTTTTTATTTCAGTTTGGTTTCAAAACAAAATATGCTGTAAATTCAATTTGGAATATTAACATAAGGTCAAACATAATATATTTGGACTAATGGGAGTTAGTTTTCTTGCCAAATAAAATATAAAGCCCCCTTTTAAATAATTCCCTTTTTGTGATTTTTGGATTGATTCAAAAATCAAATCCACGTTATCAGAAGCTTAAATATTATTTTGGACTCATTAAAAATACTTTTATTCCCAACTAAATTAGTTAATTTGTCACCCTATTCTCGGACTTCAATTATTCCCTAATTTTTACGGTTCATTTTAATTTCCCAATTTTGAATCAGGGTTCAATATTGATCGTCGAGGTTGCCATCAAGCGTCAAACTCCTCAACGGGGCGCGACTTCACCAATGACCATCACCAACGAGACCTCATGTCACACATCAAAGACTCATGCCAGCCTATAATATCAGACCCTTGCAACTGACCTCCCACCATGTGTCATCACCACTGCCAATGCACCTTGTTAGTAGCTCCAACTTGACGGAGACACGGTGAAGCACAAGGGCCCCTCGAATATGAGGGATGAGACCGACTACCAGAAACCAGCCGCGGCCCAAGTCATAATAGATGTAACATTTATTATTTCTGGTGTTCGTTGTACTGTCATGATTGAAAATGAATAGATCGAAAGTTTTTTCGAAAAAAAAGCATTGTTCTTGTGTCATAATACTCATGTATAATTATCTATTTTGCGAGGGAATACTCATGTATAATTGTTTTCGATATTGATGGAAACCGTAGGACTCTGCTGTGCATTTTGCATATTTACCATTTTTGTTTGTTTGGGTGTTTGTAAAGCACAAATGTACAAAAAGATAAACAAAATTAGTTGCTTTTTTCCGTGCCCTGATTCCTGGTTGCATTTGAGAAAGACTCAAGGAAGACATGCTCTTGTTGATCGAGAGTCGGAGTCGTCGTGCTCAGATCACTTCCTGTCCGACTTCATCTGCTTCCAATCTCGAGTCGGATCGACGTACGACTGCATCTGCACTATATACGTACACATACACAGGTCTTGGCGCCAAGAGAGGTTCATCGTTGCGCACGTAGGCTTGGCTAGCTCCCAAAGTGTTTCTCAATCAACGATGATCCATCAGGCAGCGGCGTTCATCGCTCGCCACTTCGTCCGTCTGCAACCGAGCCCGACGGCCGCCGCCCACGACGCACCGCTGGTGCGGCTCTCATGCTTCCACGGCGACGCCAAGTGGACGGAATTCGTCCGGGGCAGGTGGGCGGCGGACCCGTGCGCCTACGTCGACGCGGTCGGCCGGCTCCCCGTCGACGAGATGCCGGACCTCTTCGACTGCCTCTACCGCGGCGGGCACTGCGTCGGCCTCCTCGACCCCGCCTCCAACGTCATCCTCAACGGCCTCACCCTCCTCTGCCGCCGCCGCAGCGGCGCCTGCTCGTCGCCGGAGGAGAGCTGCCTCCCGCTCCCGCCGGATCCTCGGCACGTGGGCAACTGGGGGTCCATCGCCTTCAGATCTTACAATGGCCTCCTCGCCTTCATGCACACGTACTTCCGGTACCTCACCGACGACCAAGCTCGGTTCTACCTCCACCTCTCCGGCGGGGACGTCCTCGTCGCCATCCGGATCGCCGAGCTCGAGCAGTTCGCGGCCGTTGAAGGGGCCGTTGATCAGGCCGTCGTCGGCCGCCACCCAGACCTCCTCCGCGAACGGGCCCAGTTCGCTCTCGCCGTTGCTGGCATCAAAGCAAAGCATCCCATGCCCGACGACCTCCTGCTGCTCTTCCAGCCGGCGCTCCAGGAATCGGCGGACGACATGAAGGCCGTCCTCGCCACCTTGGCCGAAGGGCGGCGCCTCGCCGTCCGTGACGTCGAAGCCATCCTCGCCGTTCTAAAATCGCAGCTGCGTCATCGCACGGTCTGCCCCGGTCTGCAACTCACCTTCACACAACGAGGACGCGGCGAGACCTTGCATTACCGCCTCAACGGCCAACATGGAGGAGGCCTGCACTTCCAGCAGTGCGCGCCATTCAGCCTCGCCGGCCTACGCTCCCCCGAGGCCGTGCGGCGCAAGCTCGAATCCTGCCTCTCGCTCGTCCCCGAGCACACTCCGCACACGCCGGCGGAGGTCGCCGACGCGCCCCCGACATGCGGGCACGTCGAGTACCTCAAGATGGGGCTCCTGGACGTCATCCACGCCTTGTACGTCGAGGCGCTCGCCAGACTGCCGCGCGCCGCGCTCCGGCGTCTCCTCCGCGGCGTCCTGGTCGCCGGGCACTGCTACGGCCCCATGGACCCCGTGTCCAACATCATCATCCATGCCGCTTGGTACAGCGTCATCGCGCCCCCGTCGCGCCCCACCAGCGAGCCGGACGTGCTCGGCGTAGACGCCCTGCTTCGCCTCGAGGTCCGCTCCCTCGCCGGCCTCGTCGCCGCCGTTCGTGCCGCCACGGGCTTCTCGGAGCACCAGGCCGTGGAGCACCTCAGCACCAACCGCTGCGACATATCTTCCATGCTTCGGAGGGCGGCGCCGGAGACACGCGGCCCAGCCTTCCGTCGTGCCAGCGAGGCCGCCAGGCACCCCCTGGGAGAGCACCACTCGTCGTTCCTCGCTTCCCTGGCCTCCTCAGGGCCGAAATTTCTGGACACCGTGAGCTCATTGCTGCGCTCCGGAGAAGTCAAAGCGCCGCGCCACTTGATCTCTGATGCCAGCATCACAGAGCTGCAGAAAATGCTAGGACGCCGGTGCTCGCCCATCACCCCACTCCCAGCACCAAGTCGCTTGGATAGTAGTCTTCCAGCAAGGAGGCAATGGCTGGAGAAGAGGCAGAGGTTTCTACGGACAGAGCTTGAGCAACTCCTCCGCGGCTACGCCGATCAGCGCCCATGGGAACCAACATTTGAGCTGGAAACCATCTGCGGCGTGGCGAAGGAGAGCGCCTATCTGTCCTCCCATTGCTACCACATCAACTTCCTCGCCGCAGCTGAGTGTCTAGGAATCAGTCGATTGAGCCCAAATGAGTCTCAGTTGAGGATTTGGGCCACATTCCAGTGACCTGAGAGATCCAGGGCCACACCGGTGCGACTTCCCGTTGTCCCTTCCAACAAAACAAAGTCTAGATACAACGATGTTGAAAAGACATGCAGTTTCAGTCGGGGGAGGGGGGGGGGGGGGTGGTGACACTTGCAGTCGCGTGCCTTGTGTACACATGCAACTGTCCCCGAGCAAAACAAAGTATAGTTCATCGTATTGGAAGACATGCAATTGCACTAGGGGATGACGCTTGCAGTTGCAAGGCTCGTGTACACATGCAATTGCACCCCTTCTCCTGATGCCCTCCAACAAACCAGAAGTCCAGTTGCAACCATGTTGGAAGAGCCTCGCATGGCATCACATGTCCAGGAGGTGGACATGCAACTGTGGGACTAAATGAGTTATAAAACCCACCCTCTAGTGATTTTGTGAGATGGCTTGATCAAGGATCTACATGAATTGTAGTCGGGTACTGACACTCGCAGTTGCGGGTCTAGTGGCAAACATGAAATTGCAATCTACATGGCCCGCATGCAGTTACAACTCAGGGAATGGGCATGCAATTGGCATCCAACAAAAATAAAAAATAAAAATACATCCTTATTGTCACTCCGGCGGCGGTGACACACAAGACAAGCTATAACCCATATGAAAATGCAGCTCGGGGTGGACATGAATTGCAATCGGGTGCCGACGCTCACAATTGCGAGTCTTGTGGCAGACATGCAATTGCAGTCGACATGGCCCGCATGACTTAGGGAATGGGCATGCAATTGGCACCCAAAATTTTGAAAAATAAAAATGCATCCTTGTCGTCACTCTGGCGGTGGCACACAAGACAAGCTATAACACATATGAAAATGCAGCTCGGGGGTGGACATGAATTGCAGGTGGTTGCCAACACTCGCAGTTGCGAGTCTAGTGGCAGACATGCAATTGCAGTCGACATGGCCCGCATGCAGTTGCAACTCAGGGAATGTGCATGCAACTGGCACCCAAAAAATGCATCCTCATCGTCACCCCGGTGGCACGACACACAAGATAAGCTATAACCCATATGAAAAATTAAGCTCGGGGTGGACATGAATTGCAGTCGGGTGTCGACACTTGCAGTTGCGAGTCTAGTGGCAGACATGCAATTGCAATCGACAAGGCCCGCATGCGGTTGCAACTCAGGGAATGGGCATATAACTGGCCCCCCAAAAAATAAAAAATAAAAATGAATCCTAGTTATCACTCCGCCGGCGTCGGCACACAAGACAAGCTATAACCCATATGAAAATGCAGCCAAGGGTGGACATGAATTGCAGTCGGGTGCCGACACTTGCAGTTGCGAGTCTAGTGACAAACATGCAATTGCAGTCGACATGGCCCGCATGCAGTTGCAACTCAGGGAATTGGCATGCAACTGGCACCCAAAAAAATGCATCCTTATCGTCACCCCGGCGGCGGCGGCACACAAGATAAGCTATATCCCATTTGTAAAATTAAGCTGGGGGTGGACATGAATTGCAGTCGGGTGTCGACACTTGAAGTTGCGATTCTAGTGGCAGACATGCAATTGCAATTGACAAGGCCCGCATGCAGTTGCTACACAGAGAATGGGCACACAACTAGCTCCCAAAAAAGTAAAAAATCAAAATGAATCCTCTGCCGGCGGCGGCACACAAGACAAGCTATAACCCATATGAAAATGCAGCAAGGGGTGGACATGAATTGCAGTCGGGTGCCGACACTTGCAGTTGTGAGTCTAGTGACAAACATGCAATTGCAATCAGTGGCGAAGCCACATTTAGGCTGTGTAGTCACTTGACTACACAACTCTTTGGCAAAAATGTAATGCATCAAGTATAAATCCTGCAATAAAACATAAAATTATTATATTTGACTACACAACTTTAAAGTGACTACACACATAATTTTATCCTGGCACCGCCACTGATTGCAGTCGACATGGCCCGCATGCAACTGCAACTTAGGGAATGGGCATGCAACTGACGCCCAAAAAATAAAAAAATAAAAAGCATCCTTGTCGTCACTCCGGCGGTGGCACACAAGACAAGCTATAACCCAAATGAAAATGCAGCTCAGGGGTGGACATGAATTGCAGCCGGGTGCCGGCCCTTGCAGTTGCGAGTCTAGTGGCAGATATGCAATTATAGTCGACATGGCCCGCATGCAGTTGCAACTCAGGGAATGGGAATGCAACTTGCACCCAAAAAACAAAAATGAATCCTTGCCGTTACTCCGACGTCGGCGGCACACACAAGACAAGCTATAGCCCATATGAAAATGCAGCGGGCAATTGGCGCTCCCTCTCTCTAGTTTTTAGACGTGTTGCGGTCCTTTTAATTGCAGTCGACATAATTACGTGCAAATGTTGTGCAACAAAAAAATTAGTAAAAAATGGTGAAAAATGAATATGCTCGTTTATAGACTACTACAACAACAAAAACACACAGACTTTGTCTTCCACGTCTAGTTAAAAAAAACTTGCATGTGGCCATGTGAGAGATGAACGAACTTGCATCTGGCTATGTGAGAGAGATGAACGGCCAGCACGAGAAAATGGGATCATATTGCTCGCTCCTGTCCCAGGCAAATACTAGCACCGGAAAAAAGCCCAGCCTAGAAGAAAGCCTAAAAAGAAGAAAAGGCAAAAAAGAAGAAAAAAAGAAGACAAAGAAAACGCACACAACACCCGTCACGGTCAGCCCATGGCGTATCCCTGTCCAACACAGATGAAAAGGCAAAAAGGAAGAAAAAAAAGAGAGATAACGGGCCGGTCGCACCACTAGAACAGGCTGATACTCCAATACAAGACATCAGCGATCGTTTAAATCTGGAAACGATCCAACGAACGGGGGCATCGACTGAGACTTCGCTAAAACTCAGTCGACTGAGTTTTAGCGGTCCCCTAAATAAAACATCTTATGAGAAAACACCTCTCGGCTATAAGAAATGCCGTGAGTTTGTTCCTTTTCGTAAAATACGTTAGTCCTGTCCAATCCTGGATGTATATATCTGGCTTATTATTGTACTCCACAATTTAGCATGGATGTATTTGTTGGCATTATATTCCATGTCTCACGCACACGTGTGCCACCACTATTAGCTTCTCTACGAACAGAAGAAATACAGAAGAAAAGGGCAAACTGTAGAGAACATAGTCAACATGTTGCAATCCAACCACTCAATATGATGTGGCTTAACATATACTAGTACTAGAGGGGTTGGGCGCGCTTTCCTGCGTCGTTGGTGTTGTTGGGTTTCTTAAAAAAAACTCACTTTGTTTTAAAATTTGAAGGTGTATTACTTTTTGAAAAGGCAAATCTCTTTAAGACCAAATTCATATATAAATATATCAAAATCCATAATGTCATGTCGATATCATCAGATTCATCATGAAATGAATTTGCATATTTCTCTTGTTTAATATTGCGGACCTCGATTTTTGGCTCTGAACTTGGTCAAAGTTAAAGGAATTTGACTTTCCAGAAAACTATTACACCTTATATTTTGGAGCTAATGGAAGTTTTGAGGGTGAGGCCGATGACAGAGTGTTTTTTTATTTATAATGCAGTGATTTGATGATGTGTGATTCTGTGTTATCTGCTAATCAACTAATATTTTTGTGGAGAAATTTCTGCGTCGGTGGCTGGTTTTTAGGTGATGGGAGGCTGCACGGGATTGATATGTTTCTACTGGTGTTGATTGATTTGAAAAATTATTGGTCCCATCAAAATCGTAAAACTAAATTCAAAATTGAATATCTCAATCAGATGAAAGACTTTCAAAATTAGGGAGCACATTATTGACCCAATCAAAATCGGATGATTTAAATCAAAATTGAAGGGCTCAATTAATTACGAGGCCTTAAAAATTAGAAAGTATAATGTAGACATTAATTGATTGTGAGGCCTCGTCACCTCAAAAATTAGGAAGCATGGTGTTATTGAAAAAATTAGGCTTTGAGAAATTGTTGACATGATTAATATCAGGTGATTCAATTTCAATTATAGACATTAATTGATTGTGAGGTCTCGAAAATTAGGAAGCATGGCGTTATTGAGGATTCCTCGACATATTTAGATGGGAAACACTTCTAATCTATATTCTGATCAGAAGCACCGCGTCAGACCGATGGACAACCGTCCGTTCTAGTTGAATTCCACGACCAATACATCTTATCTATTTGGTCATTTCCAAAGAAAGAAAAAAAGCACAACGCCTCATTACTAGCCACCCGCATCTGCCGCATAATCCCATCCCGCTAATCACTCACCCGTTCATCCATCCTAAGACCCCCTCGCATGAACCTCCCTAGCTCGCCATGGCACTACTCGCCTTCTCTACGATTGCGCTGCCCATCACCTGGTTAGATCCGTACCTCCGCTTCTCTCCACCTCACTGCCCAGATCCGTTCCACTGCTCCTCCCTTCTTCCTCTCCGTCGATGCGCCCCCGGGCAACATTGCAGGTGTGCAGGTGCGCCTTCCTGGAATTAGATGGCCGAGCCCAACTTCCCCTTCGTGATTGCTGCTTCGACGGTTTACCTCCCAGGTTGAAGTAGCACCAGAAGGCCGAACGACAAGAAGTGGACTCCGGTGTTCCCCTCTTTGAAGAGCCCCTGATCGGAGTTGAAGGTTAGTGTGTCAATCCCCCATGCAAGGAATATTTCCATTATTTTAAGCATTGTAGTTCTTGAGATCTTCTTCCCCATCTCTTGGATTTGTTCATCAGAGTTTGCTAATCCGTCACATGTTTATGTACTCTGGTTGCAGGAAGCACATACGAAGTTAGGAAGAAGCATCACATATGTCCGCATGGCAACAGTGCAAGGGACAAGGTCCTCGCACTTTTGATTGCCGTGCGTGTCACCGCGGTAGATGGTGTGGAGCTTACTGACCATCATTGGCGTCATAGAAGCAAATTCTATATTTAATTGAGACACATGATCATCACCATGGGAGCACTCCCCATGTTATTTGATATGATATAGTTTTTCTTTTTCTTTTTTAATGGAGACAAATCTATATTTGTATGGAAGCAATTCTTCTAGTCTATGAAAATAGTACATGTTGATTCGGAAGCAAAGTATATCTCTCTCGAAGCAAGGCATCGGTTTTGTTGCAAGAAAACAAATTCTGAGTTCTTTGATTCATATTCCAAATCCTATGGATGCAAATACTCATTTCTTCAGATGCAAATTCCAAATCCCGTGGAAGCAAATTCGTATTTATTCTGATGCAGATACCAGATTGCAAGGCGTCTGTGAAGGAAATATGCCCTAGAGGCAATAATAAAGTTATTATTTATTTCCTTATATCATGATAAATGTTTATTATTCATGCTAGAATTGTATTAACCAGAAACATAATACTTGTGTGAATACATAGACAAACAGAGTGTCACTAGTATGCCTCTACTTGACTAGCTCGTTAATCAAAGATGGTTATGTTTCCTAACAATGGACAAAGAGTTGTTATTTGATTAACGGGATCACATCATTAGGAGAATGATGTGATTGACTTGACCCATTCCGTTAGCTTAGCACTCGATCGTTTAGTATGTTGCTACTGCTTTCTTCATGACTTATACATGTTCCTATGACTATGAGATTATGCAACTCCCGTTTACCGGAGGAACGCTTTGTGTGCTACCAAACGTCACAACGTAACTGGGTGATTATAAAGGTGCTCTACAGGTGTCTCCGAAGGTACTTGTTGGGTTGGCGTATTTCGAGATTAGGATTTGTCACTCCGATTGTCGGAGAGGTATCTCTGGGCCCTCTCGGTAATGCACATCACTTAAGCCTTGCAAGCATTGCAACTAATGAGTTAGTTGCGGGATGATGTATTACAGAACGAGTAAAGAGACTTGCCGATAACGAGATTGAACTAGGTATTGAGATACCGACGATCGAATCTCGGGCAAGTAACATACCGATGACAAAGGGAACAACGTATGTTGTTATGCGGTCTGACCGATAAAGATCTTCGTAGAATATGTGGGAGCCAATATGAGCATCCAGGTTTCGCTATTGGTTATTGACCGGAGACGTGTCTCGGTCATGTCTGCATAGTTCTCGAACCCGTAGGGTCCGCACGCTTAAAGTTTCGATGACGGTTATATTATGAGTTTATGAGTTTTGATGTACAGAAGGTTGTTCGGAGTCCCGGATGTGATCACGGACATGACGAGGAGTCTCGAAATGGTCGAGACATGAAGATTGATATATTGGTAGCCTATATTTGGATATCAGAAGTGTTCTGGGTGAAATCGGGATTTTAACGGAGTACCGGAGGGGTTACCGGAACCCCCCCGGGGGTTAATGGGCCATAGTGGGCCTTAGTGGAGAAGAGGAGAGGCGGCCAGGGCAAGGGCCGCGCGCCCCTCCCCCCTAGTCCGAATAGGACAAGGAGAGGGGGGCGACGCCCCCCCCCCTTTCCTTCTTCTCCTCCACCTCCTTCCCCCTCCACTACTAATCCAACAAGGAAAAGGGAGGGAGTCCTACTCCCGGTGGGAGTAGGACTCCTCCTGGCGCGCCCCCTCCTGGCCGGCCGCACCTCCCCCCTTGCTCCTTTATATACGGGGGCAGGGGGCACCCTAGAGACACAACAATTGATCGTTTGATCTTTTAGCCGTGTGCGGTGCCCCCCTCCACCATAGTCCACCTCGATAATACTATAGCGGTGCTTAGGCGAAGCCCTGCGTCGGTAGAACATCATCATCGTCACCACGCCGTCGTGCTGACGAAACTCTCCCTCAACACTCGGCTGGATCGGAGTTCGAGGGACGTCATCGGGCTGAACGTGTGCTGAACTCGGAGGTGTCGTGTGTTCGGTACTTGATCGGTCGGATCGTGAAGACGTACGACTACATCAACCGCGTTGTGCTAACGCTTCCGCTTTCGGTCTACGAGGGTACATGGACAACACTCTCCCCTCTCGTTGCTATGCATCACCATGATCTTGCGTGTGCGTAGGAATTTTTTTTTGAAATTATTACGTTACCCAACAGTCTGCATTGAGCCTAGACGATGCAAAATAAATTGTCACGTTGGACAAATTGAAATAATATACAGTTGATATGGAAGCAAATTTGCTAGCCGATGTTTCAGATTTAATATATTTGTAAGAATTTGTAACAATGGTAGAAAAGATGTTTCAGATTTCAAATTCTATGGATACAAATACTCATTTCTTTGGATGCAAATTACAAATTCTCTGGAAGCAAATTTCTATTTATTCGGATGCAGATACCAGATTGCAACGCGTCTGCATTGAGCCTAGACGATGCAAAATAAATTGTCACGTAGAACAAATTGAAATAATATACAGTTGATATGGAATCAAATGTGCTAGCTGATAGAGAAAAAAATTGATATGTTTCCACTATTAATAAAACATGAATGCATCAGATGCACCGGTTTGCCACATGTACGGTTTCACATATTGCAGATTTTGAAGCACGGAGAAAACAATCCGTAAAAAAGCACCGATGTATGTGTAGGAAGCATCGATTTATATGGAAGCAAGCTATATACTATACTAGAGACCTACGTTAAAAGGACTAGCAATCAACCTGCTGAAATCCAGCAGCGGAATCACAGGTAATCAGCATTAACTAGTTTCAGTATTGGGAACACTCAACAGAAGGTGCCTTGCTTATCCAACGGGTGCATGGGATCCAATCTAACGCCTTTCTATTGGTCTGATAAAATGCTAGGCATCAGTAGTCTGATGCCTGATTAGATTGCTAAAGAGGGAGTGCTATAAAACACACAAATACGGTTTCTTATATTGCTTCTAAGACACAAAGCCGATTCTTGTTGCTCCAAACAAGATCTAATCTGGCTTCCGTGGCCGCTTCTTATTCCCACAGCTCGTCATAATCGGACCTGAACAAGTCGTCCCGTAAGAAGACCCGTCGAAGAAGTGTGGTGACCTTGGCGACGCCAAGCATCCACCCGGCCGCCAGGACCACGCAGACCTGGGCGGCGACGTAGCTCCTATGGCGGAGGCAGAGCGCCGCGAGCACGAACACGGCAGGTGCGGCCCACACGGGTATCACCTTTCGCCTCGGCCCCAAGATGGGCCCGCCCGTTCAGGCCCAACAGTGTAGATCGGATCCGTTCGCCGCAGAAAAACTGTGTCCGTCTGATCTCGCCATCCAGCAAGCACGGAAACTGCAGCGGCAACGTGCGCCGGAGGTAGGTGGCCTACCGTCCCCGCGTGCATGCAGAGCACCGGCCGGCCCGGTGAGCTCAGGTGCGGTGCGCGACATCCTCGAGGTCGAGGGACGCAGTGGCGCAGAGAGCACGCACCCTGCCGTGTCGCACCGTGCGTGCGTGCCACGGGCTGTAGGGCACGGGGCACGGCCACCGCCCCGCGCGCCGCGGCCGCTCCTTCCTCGCTGGTCGAGTCCGATGTGCGGGGCCCGAGGAGAGCTGCTCGGGGCCACGTCGACCCCACGAGACGGCGCGTCGGGGCGGGGGCCACGCGACGCGCCGGGTATTCTGCACGTCAATTGTTGCATGCATGCGTCCTTTCTTCCGCTCCTGTCCCGGCCATGTGACCCGAGCGGATAGGGACCCGCCGATGATCTACGCGCTCCGCGGGTCCGGCCACCGGCGCGCCGCCACCCGTCTGTCTGTCTGGCTGGCTGTCTCTCTCCCATCACCGCCGTGATGTCACGACGTGAAAAGATCCCGCGATTAATTCTGTAGTAAAAGGCGGGAGCGAGGCAAGAAAACTCGAAGTGGCTTCCACGCCAAAACTACGTACAATTGTGACAACAAGTAGAGTAATATTTTCCAGTAAAAGACAACAAGTAAGCAATCATGAGTTAAATGGGTAGGTGGGTGGGACATGCAGCTTCTACGCTTGAGCTCGAATTGCGCCCTCGACAACAGTAAAATCATAAAAACTAAAGAAGAAGAATCCTGTGTGTAAATTTTGTGATGAAATTACATTTGTGGATGTCTGGGCAAAAATAACAAAATCAACGCTTTTAAGAAAACTACTCCACGAATTTTGGAGTATTTTAAAAGCATTTTTTGGGGTTATTTTACAAGCATTTTGGAGTGTTGATTTAGTTATTTTTGCCCACACACCCACTTATGCTATTTCATCACAAAAATAGGCAATAATTGGTAAATAAGTATAGTAATTATAGAAGAAACTAACTACTCCCCCCGTTCCTAAATATAAGTCTTTTTTAGAGGTTCCAATATGAAACATATACCGAGCAAAATGAGTGAATCTACATTCTAAAATATGCCTATATACATCCGTATGTAGTTCCTATTGAAATCTCTAAAAGGACTTATATTTAGAAACGATGGGAGTAATATTTTGTTGGGTTGATCTGGAGTATTGGGTTTTTAATAGATTTTTATGAGTATTGTTCTTGTATCATAATGCGCGTGTGGATATTTTGTTGGGTTCACCTCGAGTATTGGGGTTTTAATAGATTTTTACGAGTACTGTTCTTGTATCATAATAATGCTAGTGTATGATTGTCTTTGATAAAAAAAATCTTTACCTTGTGGAGCGAAAAGGTCGGCATCAAACACATGTGTGAATGCACACCCGATGGAGCACGAGATTGATGACTTAGTCTTTTTAAGCAATATATCTGGACTTTTGATTCATTAGTGACTATGAAGGACTTAGTCTGACCCGATATATTAATCATACATGAAATAATATATCTACTAGCCAAAAGGCTGACCATACTAACCTTAACGCGTGCAATTTAAACACATGTTCAATGCGTGGGGAACCATTACTTGATGTCATCGTCATGAACAACGATGGGCTGATGAACAATGGAGGAGGACGAGAAGAAGGGAAGGGGCACCAACTGCCTATCAAAGCACGAGCAGCCTCATGCAACCGGGGGTGAAAAGTGTGAGATGGTGATAATGGAGGAAGAGGCGATCAAAGGAAGATCAGATGTCGGATTGGCGCGAATAGTTTTCACGTTGGAAGGATATGCCATGGCGAGAAACCTACCCTTATGTTGAATCTTGTATTAATAGTTATGGTGGCGCGCCTTGAGCTCTCTTCAGTACTTGTAGTCATCTTTAGGTAGTATACGAATCTGGATGCAATTTTTATTATTTCTGATATTTTTTGTACTATCATAATTGAAGATGAATAGATCGGAAGTTTTTTCGAAAAAAAAGTACCACCTCCGTAAAGAAATATAAAACTTTTTAGATCACTAGCAAAGGAAGTAGAAATGATTTGATAATGAAACAAGGTAAAAGCTTAGTGTGCCAACTTTTTGCATCGAACCAACTGTGAGGGATATTTGGTTGGCATGCCAAAGAAATTGGTAACTCAATCATCAAACCAAACATGCACGCTCTAGTCCTCTAATAGATTTTAGCTTGATTTAAGCTTGGTGTTATAAGTGGGTCTCAATCCTCAAGCCGTTTGCTGCAATGGTTTTGCTGATTCCAGATCGGTTTAGGTTTTCTTAACCATATTAATGATTTTTTAGAAAAGTACAGCTTGCACTTCTTTCAGAAAAGTAGAATTGGAAGGAAAACCTGCATATTGCATTTTCCATCGAATATAAATTACATTTTTCCGAACACTTAATCAAATCGCAATCGACTTAGACATAGATAGATGCCATCAGTAGATAGGTGATGATCTCCTGTGCAGAACAGAACATACTGAAAGAACAAACACCAACACTCAGTGACATCCCTCTGTACAGCCCGTACAGGTCTGTACTAATTTCTTTTGTTTAGAGCTGCGATCCGGGCTGGAGCTCATCGACCAGCGGTTGATTAATCTACTCCAGCCAATGCATACACGTCAACATGTCAGAAAACAAAACGAAAATACTCGAACCAGGTTGTCGCCATGTACTCAAGCCGATCATGTGCAGCGTTTGACCGTGCGCATGGGCCGCTTCTCGATCGAGTGTTGGGCAAATGGTACAAGTCGCGAGTATTTATTTACCTATCTATCTAGAAAAAAATAAGAAATCTATGACTTGGTATGGTTCTCAAATCAAAGTAAAGGAGAAATTTAGCATTGGTACGTGATGGGCCCTTCGACGTGACTTGTACTAATATCTTTATTCAACTACACGAACCAATCTGTGATTGAATGGTAAGAAAAACAGTGGTATCCCAATCCATGAGGGTTCAAGTCCTGAAGCTCGTATTTATCGTGAATTTATTTCAGGACCGGTTCAGTCTCAAAAAATGTGTAAGGTGGCACAATTATGTAAGTGAAACAAACACTAGCCATGTAGAGCTACTTGTGGCAAAGTTTAGCAAAGTGTAACGAAAACTTCACGGAGGTGCGGGGGCTCTCACTCGGTTGGCCATATGATTGCTTTGCGATTATGTGATTAGTCCATAATATTTGTTCGTGGGTCCATGCATCAGGTTTTTGACAGCTCCACCTGTCCCACCCCCATGTTTTTTTTCTTTTCACTCTCGAATTTGAATCTATTCTATCTTTTGAACTGAAATTTCAAGTTTTAATAGTTGAAACTTTGTGATTTTTTTTATAAAATTGTCATAACTTATTCAAAACTGGTCTTATTTCAAAACCCTCATCGCAAGGAACACGATATGCAAACGAAAGACCAATTGGACTTTCGATTCGAAAGATATAATAGATTCAAATTTAAAAGTCAAAAGAAAAAAGACATGGGAGATGGGATGGGTGGAACAAGGCAATCGTGCGGCCTGAACACTATGTGGTCCGGCACCTGATTGTTACAAATTCTCTACCAAAGTGTAACTATGAAAAGAAAATACCCTTGTCATTTCTTTTTGTACTCCATGATATTGTACATAGCGGGTTGGCTTCTCTTTTAAGATACCTCCTCTTTCGTGTTTTTGCTAATCTTAGGCTCTTAGCGGTCGGTGTGCATGTCTTTCCTCAATATGAAACTTGCTTTAGCAACAATGACGACTAGCGAGCGCCTTCTCTCATGGATCTTGTGTTTATGATCATATATCATGAGGTCGGCGTGCATCTATCATCTATCACCTTTTACGGTCCGGGCCTCTTTCCCCAGCAAGTTAATAATTTGCATCAATGAGATGTCGAAGAGTCAAATCTGGATTTGATCCCTGGTGGATTGGGGATATAACCACCCACCCTTCTAACATCGAGCCAATGGTAGATCCTTAGCTTTGGCTTCATTGCACTATAGAATTTACGAAGGTCAATATGAGAAAACACAAGGTTGAAGGCCACGATTGAAGGCCACGACGTTGACATAACCAAGTTGACATTCTAAAATAACAGAAAAAGGCGGTCTTGCGGAAACTGTATAACGCCTAAGACGTAGGAGGGCCAATCCGAAGATCATGCTGTCATCTATGTCGGGTAAAAGTATCCCTCGCCGTGGCCTTCAATCGTGTACACACCTCCGTAAACATGCCTTGATTCTCCACACGTTGTAGAGACGACCATAAACGTACCATTTCATGATAACCTGCAGAAGAGGGATTTAAAGAGACCGTGAATGAGAGAAATAGGAAGAAGGACCATGGGCACTATGTGGGACGGAGTGTGTGTATGTGTGTGTTAAAAGGAGCGCACATTGAATTCACTTCTCTCTTTTTTTACCCAAAAGACGCATTGAATTCTTAAAAAAGAATAAACATGTTAAAAAGGCACGCCAATGCACTCTTATGATTTTTGTTTTGCGGACATTGTACATGAACTTGCTAATCTCAAACATGTTATCCAAATAACTCTTGCAATCCTTTTTCTTTTGTCAACATAACAATTTAAGTTTTAAACTTGATGAATGCCCTGTGATCTAAATATGCCCGAGCAAAGTAGTGCATGGCGGTGTCCTAACAAACACGGTACACTTTTAGTTCCTCCACGCCATATTCTCCATAGCCAACAGAGTCCCTAGACAAGTCTGGGTATATAACTCGCCTAAGTCATGGGCCCTCAGACGTGACTTATAATCTTTTTGATCAGTTTGATTAGCCGTTGTTTGTGCTCTGACGTGACAGGCAAAGTAGATGACTGAATCAACTTCACTTGGCAGTCGCACATGTTTGGTTGTCGATGTACTTCACAGGACATGTGCGCGGGGAGAAACTGTTCAACACAAATAGGTAAAGTTTGGTAGGCACAGCGTGCTGCTCAGAAAGTGTGATGTACAACAATAGTGTAAGTGAAACAAACACTAGCCTGTCTAGCCTTATAAATCTACCGCACTAGTGGCCAAGTTTGGCAAAAGTGTAACCATACGCCAAGCATATGGAAAAGTGTAACTACACCCCAAAACTGCCAAAACGTCTCTGCATTTGTGAAGGGAAGGAGTATATACCAACATACTCATAATTCCCGCAAAAAAAAAACACATACATATAGTCAGTTTTTATTGGGTTATCATGTTCTCTTCTCTTTTAAGATACCTCCCTAGTTACACGTCCTCTATCGCGTTTTTGCCGGTCTTGGTGGTGCCCACGTCTTTCATAGATACATCGCTTACTTTTAAAATTGGTGTCGACACAAGTGAGTGTCTTCGCTGTTAGATCTGGTGTTCCCGGTCTCGATCGCATCGGTATGGTTCCTCCTTTTGTGACTCGGGCTTCAATTTTTCGCCACTTGAATTGGATCGTCGGATCTGCGTCCTATCAAAATCAAGGCGGATCCTTAGTTGATGCGGCATCTTCTCATTCATCGGGTCCATCTCTCGTGCGCCATCGGGGTCTCCTTGCATTAGCCGATGGACATCACTTCCTATTTCAACTTGCACCTAAGTTTGTATAGTTGGCTTCTCCATTTACCCCCACCCCCACCCTCCGTATGACGAAGAAATGACATTTTAAGGTAAAGTTACATGTCTGATTGGCCTGCCATGGTCGTTGCTTGCCCACCAATTGGTTGGCACAACAAGGTCTCCCGCACCTGAGACACTATGTCTAGCTATTAGTCTTGTAAGGCCATGCAACACCTCTTGGTGGACCGCGTCTTCGCTAATACACTTGGCACGTGGTTCTTTCCTGGGTTAGATCCACAACACGCCCGTGGCCATCAATAATAGCTTTCCACAAGTTGGACGACCAGCATCTGCGCCATTGCGGCGAAGACGCACAAGGGTTCTTCTATCCCGATCATGCTCATGGTTTGGTCCATCTTGAAGGAGCGGATCACCGCAATCTTCGATAGGCGTCACCCTGGGTGTTGCTCGTTGTGTGCATTTTGTCAAGTCTGAGGCACATGACTGGGCTAGGGCTTCACGATTACACGTTTCCCCCCTCGTGGTCTCTTGTAACCTTTTTCAAGGCCTTTTTGGTCTTGTACATATTCTTTTGTCTATGAAATACATCGAGACACACTCATGCATTTTCTTGACCATTCATGCCTTTGTGTGTGTTCCGTCTATTGTATTTTGGTCCGCCGAGAGTTGGCTTATTCTCTCTCCCAGTTCTCTCAATTATGCACATTACAGAAAAAGCTAGATAACAGACAGCATGTCTCTCTACATCTCTTTTGTCCATAGACTAGAGTCACAAAACTTTAGGGTTGAAGAAGTCACCACTACAAAGTGGGAAGGAGAGCTGTGCTCAGGATGGCGACTCCCACCTCCCACCTCCCACCCCGTGGCGACTCCCATGGCGATCCTAGGGCTTAACCCTACGATCTCCCTCCGGTGACCCCTATGGATGGCCTCCTCCATTGGGACTTCTCCCCCGGCCTTAAGGTCGAGGCACAGGTGCGTGCACGGTTTGGATCTACGGTTCACTACGTCCTCAACCCCGGCTTCAAGGAGTTCTTTCTTGAGGTTTCTTTCTCCTCGGCTTCCTTTCCCCTCTCGGTGGAGTCTGTTGGTTTGGCTCTCCAATCTTGTATTGGCGGGATCAGTGATGGGTTCAATGTTATACGTTTGGGTGTTCGTCATTTTCGGTTCTCGGTGGCATCAAATCGTGTGGGTCATTTCATCTTTGGCTTACGAGACCGTATCTGGCCGGACTTTATCTGCCACTTTCATTTGCATCGTGGAGTGGTCTCTCAGCCCCGGATCCAATCTTGGTATGCGGATACTGAGCTTAATGGTCTGGCTTCTTCCCCGGGTCCGGCCATTAGATCTAAGTGGTTATCTTCACATCATAATGTGCCTATGGATCTTGCTTCGGTACCAGTTTTTCAGAAATTGGTTTTGATCTCGCCGCCGACGGACTTACATTCCGGTGAGCCTCCTGCGGAGATTTCTTTTGGCAGTTTTTTGGCTCCGGTTTCTAAGGATAATTTTCGGATTGGGACCATATCTTTACCTATCTCCTCCGATATTCCGGCCACGTTACCTTCTTTTCGAGGAGAGTTGTTCACTAAAGGTTTATGGGATTCCATTCCCGATAATACTCTGTATTCTATCCTGGATGGTTGGCAGGCTGGATATGATAATGATAGTGTCAAGCTAATGGTGCAAATTACGTCGGTCCCAACCAAGGATTATATTTATAAACGGCTCAAACATTGTTCCATTTGTGATAGACTTGGACATGTTGCAGAGACTTGTACTGGGATCTTTTGTCAATGCTGTGGGGATGTCTCTGGGGATTGTCCCTGTTTCTCTTCACGTACAAACTCTCACAAGCATGTGCCATGCAAGGTGGGCCCGGCTCCTACTGCTTCTCTCTGCAATGCTTGTTCCGCGACTGATCACACAGTTAAGTTATGCCCTAGGCTTTGTCGATGTTCCCTTTGTCACCGTCTGGGTCATGAGGCCCGTAAGCCCAGTTACTGCAAAGCTATACCGCATTGGGCTTGGATACAAAAATCACCGCAGGCAACACAATCTGAGAGGATCTTTCCTCGGGGTGAATCGGATAAGTCTGTAGTTGGTAACTCTATGGTTGTTGGTATGGCCCGCGCTATTCGGGATACGCGTGCAGGCTGGGTTTGGAAACAGAAACAGAAAATCCCACGCCTCTCGGACGGGGCCACCTCCCATTGCTTGACGATACGCCTTCCTGGTCAGGGTGTAGTCAATTCCGCCTGCCAAAAACCCCAATCGGGTGAGCGGACGCCTTCCTCGAGCTTGCCACCTCCACTTTCATTGCCATCGCCTCCGCACCAGCTACCGCTCCGCCTTCCACCGGCGACCTCTCCCCCGGCGGCTGCACACTCTCCGACATCTCGAGCTATGGCAAACTTCCCGGTGCGCCCGTTCTCCTTCGCTCCGGACGGATCGACCTTTGATCGGGGCCCTTCCCATCGAGTTCAACGCCATGTCATGGTGGTGGATGATCCTCCCCTCAACCACGATAGGTACGCCATTGTCTCCGTCGATCCTCCAGTCCCTTATCATCAAAAGGAGTTATGGCTTGCCGAGGTCTGCCGCATTATCACTGTGGATTTAGAGTATGATTTGGTGGATGATTTCATTTACCCGCTGGGCATAGGTTGTGTGGTTTTTGCGGATATGGAGAGTAGAGATGCTGCGATTAGAGAGGGGCCTCACGCCCTGACTGATGATTCCACTTTTTCCTTAGTTCCTCATGATGAAAGTATAAATATGCGCATGCCTGCTTTCGAATATGAGGTTTGGGTCATGTTTCTTGCTTTTCCTATGGATTATCAGACGGAGCACTATATCCATAAGGCCGTTTCTAATTTTGGAAAACTTCTTGTCTGGCCGCGTCCGGGTCATAACAAAGCTCAAGTCCTGGTTTCAGTGTCATATTAAGGATGTTGTTGAGGTACCTCATAGTCTCTTGGTCACGAGAGTTGGATTGTTGCCGGGTCTTGCTCGTTCTTGGTCAGTTCCAGTGTATGTGCTCAATGGCAGAAATACAATCCCCAATCTCATTGGTAATGAGGATGTTCCTCCCCTTCTGAATGCTTCACCCCACCCATATGAGCTTCCATACTACACCCTCATGCAGCAGGCAAGAATTGATGAGATGAACGCGCAAGATGCTCTGAATGAAGCTGCTTGGAATGCCCCGGAACCTGAACAGGAACACATTCAGGAGAATGGATGGCGCATGTGGCCTGTGGTTCCTCCACCATACACAGGATTCAGTTTCAGAAAATTCTTCCAATATGATGGGCCGTCTTTGATGGATGGTGTGGACCCGGAGCACAATATTCAGGACAATCTATCTGATGTTTGGTCTTCTGATGCTGAGTTTCAGGCTGTGGAAGCGCTGGCAGATAGTTTTGTTCTTGGGAACCCTGCTGCACGTCTCGCGTTCGTCAGAGCGGGTGGAGATTCTGTCAATTTATTTGTGGCTGTCGACCGTGAGCTTCTGTTTTGGATTGGGGGGATGCTTAAACGCATATATACGCCTGCACTCACTTTTGAGCAACCTGCATCAGTTATGCTACCTCTGAATCCATTCAGGGTCATCCAAAACCAACTGAATGTTATAGCTGCGGCCTGGCTTGAAGGTGTTGTCCCAGAGTTTGATATTCTGTCAGTTATTTTCGGTTCAACCTTTCAGTTGGGTGCTGCTGTCGTCCCCATTTCTTTGCTGCAGGAGTCTTGTGATATCGGGTCTGAGCTAACTGATGCTGATTGGGAGCTGTCTGCCCGCTCTCCTGGTCTCAAAGCAATCCCTCAGCTTGTATCTGATGATGCAGAGTTTCAGTCAGCCTCACTGTCAGATCAAGGTACTGCTCTTCAGGTGATTGCCTCCTCCTCTCTATACAATGCACCTCAGTCTCGTAATGTTCTGGTGCCGCTCGACACCACTGCCGTCAGAAGAAGTACAAGATCAAACAAATATGATGGCTTTAAGATCAATCAGGCTACTGACACCAAGTGCTCCAAGTCAAGGGTGAAACCCCTTGAAACCTCGTTTGTCACTGTAGTTTCTTTGGCTACTGCTCCTGTGCAGGTTGTTGCTGATGCATGTCCACCTCCTACTTTGATTGAAGAACTCCAACAGATGGGCAGCCGTTGCGGGATTGCGCAGGAAGCTCTATCTCCTGAGAAGCTCCTGGATGGCCAGCGCTCATCCTCTGGAGCCAGCGACTGATCGCTCCCTTGCCAATGAATAAATCGTGGAATGTACTGTCGTGGAATATCAGAGGCATCAATTCTGATAAAAAACTTTTGGCTCTTAGGAATGCTATTGATACTAGCGGTTGTTCTGTGCTATGTATCCAGGAAACTAAGCGTGAATCTTTTGATTTAGCGTTTATTAAATCTTTCTGCCCCAAACGCTTTGATAAGTTTGTGTTTTCACCTTCTGTGGGTGCTTCGGGTGGCCTTATTACTATCTGGAATAGTTCTGTGTTTGTGGGCACGCCTTGGTATGTTGATTCATTTGCGGTCGATGTTTCTTTTGTTGCTACTCAATCCAGTGAATCGTGGAAGCTGATCAATGTCTATGGGCCTTGCACGGGTCAGCGTAGGGTGGATTTTACGATTGGTTGTTTGATCTAAACATACCTAATGATGAAAACTGGTTGATCCTGGGCGATTTCAACTTCATTCGCTCTACGAGTAACAGAAACAAACCGGGTGGCGATGCTGCAGATATGTTGCTCTTTAATGAAATCATTCGGGCGCAATCCTTGATGGAACTCCCTGTAAAGGGCAGAACATACACCTGGAGCAACATGCAGGATGATCCTCTGCTCGAACAGCTGGATTGGTTCTTCTCATCCACCTGCTGGACCACCTCCTTTCCAAATACGATGATCCTGCCGTTGGGGAAACCGGTTTCTGATCATACCCATGTGTGGTAGCAATTGAATCTAAAATCCCCAAGTCCAATCTTTTTCGCTTTGAGAATTTCTGGGTCAACCACGAGGGTTTCTCTGATGTGGTTGCTGCCTCCTGGTCCAAGCCTTGTCATGCTCAGAATTCTGCTGCTATCATTTGTAAAAAACTTAAAACATTGAGATATGATCTCAAGAGATGGAGTAGAGGTATCTCGAAGCTGAAAAAAATGATACAGAACAGCAATGAGGTACTTGCTATGATGGACAATCTTGAGGACAAAAGATCTCTCTTTATTCAGGAGTCAAACTTTAGACGTATCTTAAAACTCCATTTGTAGACGTTGCTCAAGTATCAGAATGAGTATTGGAGGAAAAGATATACGATCAGGTTTTCCAGGTTTGCAGATGAAAACACCAAGCTCTTCCAATCTCTGGCCACTGAGAGATATAGGCACAACTCTATTGCTACACTTCGCCAGGATAATGTGGAAATTAATGACCATGTTGGCAAACAGGGGGTGCTGTATAAAACCTATAAGGAGCGTTTAGGTTCTTCTAAACCCACTAATATGCGATTTGATCTCTCTAGAATCATCCGCAGGATTGAGGGGCTGGACCAATTGTCGGCACCCTTCACCAATGAGGAGATTGACGCTGTTATTAAGGAAATGCCCAGTGACAGGGCTCCTGGCCCTGATGGCTTCAATGGATGTTTTCTTAAGAGTTGCTGGCAGATCATCAAAACTGACTTCTACAAAATGTGCCATGATTTCCAAGCTGGGGGGCTTGATATCACCAACATTAGTGAGGGCTACATCACTCTGATCCCTAAGATCTCTTCTCCAGAAACTGCGAATGATTACAGACCAATCACTTTACTGAACTGCTGTCTGAAAATCATCACAAAAATCCTGGCTAATCGGCTACAGAAAGTCATTCTTAAAATCATCCACAAGAACCAGTACGGCTTCATTAAGGGGAGGACGATCCAAGATTGCTTGGCGTGGACCTTTGAATATATCCATCAATGTCATGCCTCGGAGCGGGAGATAATCCTCCTCAAGCTTGACTTCGCCAAGGCGTTTGACATGATTGAACATGCTCCCATGCTTGAGATCATGAAGCATATGGGTTTTGATGATAAGTGGCTAGGTTGGATGGAAACGATTTTTGGTTCTGGGGTCTCTTCGGTACTCCTCAATGGAGTCCCTGGTCGGAAATTTCAATGCAGATGTGGCGTGCGTCAGGGTGACCCTCTCTCACCGCTTATCTTTGTCCTTGCTGCGGACCTCCTTCAAGCTGCGATTAATGATGCGTTTGCCAGCGGCCTTATTGATCTTCCTCTCCCTCGGGACAGTTCTGGAAATTTCCCGGTCGTGCAATATGCTGACGACACGATATTGGTTATGCAGGCGTGTGCTGACCAAGCTGCCCGTATGAAATCTATTCTGGAAGACTATGCTGCATCGGTAGGTCTAAAAATCAATTTTCACAAATCAACTCTTATCCCCATTAACATTGATCACCAGCGTGCTAGTGAGTTGGCGGGGGTGTTTGGATGCTCTGTTGGATCCCTACCCTTCACCTACCTTGGTCTCCCGATGGGGACGACGAGGTCCAATGTGTTGGATCTTATGCCGATGGTGCACGCAGTTGAGAGGAAGACATCCACAACACTTTCTCTGATGTCGTCGGGAGCAAAACTGACCTTGGTTAATTCTATCGTGACGTCGATGTTGATCTACGTAATGTGCACAATCAAATTACATCCGAAGGTGGTTGAACATCTGGATAAACTGCGCCGCTATTGTCTCTGGGCAAAAAATTTCTGATGATGGTGTTAAAAACAACTCCCTTGCGGCCTGGGAACTTGTCTGCCGTCCAAAGCGGTGTGGTGGCCTTGGTGTAATTGATATCAGGACACAGAATGTAGCCCTGCTCTTAAAGCATATGTTCAAATTCTATAACCATGAGGATGTCCCCTGGGTGGAGCTGATTTGGAGCGCGTATTACAGAAACAAAATCCCTCATGCAACTGACACTGTTGGTTCTTTCTGGTGGAAAGATGTAATGCAGCTCAATGGGGTCTTTCGTGGGATCACCAGGGTCATCCCAGGCGATGGTTCTAGCTCTCTGTTTTGGAAAGATGTCTGGCTTGAAGGCGATGATGACGCTCCAATCATGGAAGTGTACCCGCAGGCTTTCTCCTTCTGCCTGAATGAGGATGACTCCGTTGCTAGGGTTCTCACTGCCACTGATCCGGCCACGATCTTTAGCTTACCCCTCTCGACCCAGGCAAGGGAGGAGGTCAGACAAATCCAGCAGGCCTCGATGCAGGTGTGTGTGGCCGATGGCCGCCATGACACCTGGGAATGCATGCTCGGGCGCTTCTCTTCGAAAAAATTCTATGATCATTGTTACAAGGAGATCGTGGCTGATGAGGCTTTTCGCTGGCTTTGGAAGGCCAAGAGCCCGATCAAGTTTAAAATGTTTGGGTGGTTGCTTCTGGTGGATCGACTGAATACCAGAAATATGCTTAAACGTAGACACTTTGCTGTCACGGGGAACAATTATTCCTGCATGTTCTGTCAAAGCCCCCCCGAGGAAACCGCTGAACACTTGTTCTTCTTATGCCCCTTTAGTCAACAGTGCTGGAGTAAGGCTGGATTGACCTGGCCGATCAGAGGCAGTAGAATAGCACTGCTGCATGGGGGCAGAGAGACCTGGCGACAGCCTCTCTTCATGGACATTTTTCTGTTGGCTGCTTGGAGTTTATGGATGGAGAGAAACAATCAACATTTCAGAGGGATACAACACTCATTCGGGTCATGGTTGGCTAGATTCAAAAATCTCTTAGAGCTACTGATCCATAATTGCAGAGAGGACTTTCATCCTTTCCTGTCTAGTTACATTGTAAACTTGGGACATTAGTGCTGTAGCTACACTAGACCACACGGCCGGGGGACCGTTTAAATCCCCTTGTTGTAACAGCTATGTAACTGATCCTTTGTGAGTAATACAAAAGTCAGTGGGAGCCTCTCCCACTGTCGTTCACTTTTCAAAAAAGAAGAAGTCACCACTATCATCTTGCTATCGACAAAAACGTCGTTAGTCGCTAGCAGAACAATCCAATTAATGAGACACCAAGACATAAAATACAGTGTTTAAATTATTGACGGGTTGGGGATACAACAACCCCTCACAAAGATCCAACCAATGGTTGGCCCTCAACTTTGGGCTTATTTACATAATAGAATTAAAAAACAATAAGAAGAAGAAAACATGGGATTGACGAGTCACGATATGATAATCTGAAAAACTCAATACTATTTAATATAGTGAAGTTGATAGTGCACTGAAAATTAATACTTGAAAACTTTGAGGAAGAGAGAGACAAAGAGAGGGACATGAAGGGATAAGGGAGAGACTGGGATAGAGAGTGCATTGAATTTCTCAAAGGAACAATAATGTGAATGAGTCACTGGCTATAATCTTGGTGACATGGTGAATCTGCAAGCATGGCAACACGCTTATCTTCGACAACACACACCTCATCTTAGTTCACCCGCTCGATATGATCGAAGTCGAGGCCAGGTAACGGCTGGGAGGGGTCCAACGCCCTCGATTCTTGTGGTAATTTGTGCCCAGCGATCAGAGGCGTTTGGTTGTAATCGTCGGGTGTTGTTCGTCTCAAGGCTTGTGTGTTTTGGTCACGCCATAGTCGCCTTATGCTTAGTACTGTAATCGCCGGGTGTTGTCCATCTTAGGGGTCGTATGCTCTTTCCATAAACACATCAAAACGCGAGGCTTTTGCGTTTTATCGAAGAGGAAAACTGGTATGGGATTCCTAGGGAACCGCGGGCACATTGGTGCATCCTGTTTGAACTCGGTAATTCCAATCATTTTATCCACATCACTCTTATAAATCGTAAACTAAAGCATTCAAATCTTAAACTTGATGAGAACCTTTTTTTTTCCAGATTAACTTGGTGAAAACCCATACCCCTAAAAAAAAACTTGGTGAAAACCCTGCGACCCAAAGATGCCCGAGCCGACCAGTGCTCGCCGGCGGCCGAACAAAGACGGTACATTTGAGGCTCCCCCACGCCACATTTTCCACGGCCAGCAGACAGCCCCCTACGCCCTAGACGACAGTGGACTCCGGGGCTGCGTGTCCGGCTCGCCCAGAAAGATCGATGCTTTGCGCACCTGACCACAGCTGTACCGGAATTCCGGCACCACCACCCATCCATTGATCCATACCCCTGGCGCCCGCGATCCTTCCCGGCAACGGCAAGCCGGTCAATCCTCTTTCCCTCCTCCGAGTCCGGGTACGCGCCGCGCGGTTCGTTTGCCTTCGTCAACACACACCGTGTGTGAGCGAGCGTGTGCTGTGACAGCTTGTATCTGTCACCCGCACGGCAAAAAAACGCAGAGGCGAGGGCCGAAAAAGGAGAGAAAATTCCTTCCGCCCCGCCCCCAAATCGCGCCGGGCAGTATAAGAGCAGAGCAGACCCCGCCGTTTGCGCCCCGCATCCAATCCGTCCGTCCTCAGCGCCGACGACACCGCCGGGGACAGCGCGGCGGAGAGAGTGAGTGAGCTGCCTTGAGTGGCGGCGGGAGGGGGAGAGGCAAGAGGACGAGGAGGAGGAGGAGGAGCTGTGGGCTGTGGCTGGAGGAGGCGGCTAGCAGCTAGCCAATGCCGCAGGGGTAGGGAGGGGATACATGGGGGGAGGGAACGGCATCGTCGACGGCTTCCGCCGCTTGTTCCACCGCCGCACGCCCTCCGGCTCCGTGCTCGGCAGTTCCAACCAGTCCTCCGCCGGCGAGGACTCCTCCGACGTCGAGGCCGCCGAGGGCCTGGATCTCGTGGGCCTCCGCTCCATCCGCGTCCCCAAGCGCAAGATGCCGCTCCCCGTCGAGAGCCACAAGAAGGTGAGAACAGTCAGTATTCTGATGCTCTCTGCTGCTTATTCTCGATGCTTCAGTTTGGGGGTCGGGAGCTTCTGGCAGATGCTATCTCCATTTCTCGTGACCCTCGATTCGTCGTCACGGCGAGTTCTTAGCCAAGATCGGATCTTTGCGGCACCTGCTTAGCTTCGATACGCCACTACCGTACAATACTAGCTTGCCTTTCCTTTTTATTTTCTTTTCCTTTCTTTTACTAGTAGTTGACACGGCAGGTGAGCTTGATTCTTCGATCCAATTTCATATCTTCGGATCGATACGACATAGGCGCTACTGCTTGTGATCGAGTTACCGATCGACCTGCCGCTTGACTGATCTGGGAAAATGTAATGCAAAACGGAATGTTGTTTCTTCAGAGATGCGTAGCTTGAGCATCTGCTGCATAAAGCCGGTGTTCTTTTGGGCTTCTCTTCACACTTTTTTGTTGATTTTCAACTACTAAGGTTGCTTTCAGCATCCGTATTGCACTTATCCGGAGGGGCTCCTCATGTCCAATTTGTCCACTTGGTTCTACAGCGACTGAATCGGCCACTGATCAGTTAGGTTGACATGGTCTGGACCTCGTGCTCAACTGCTCATGTCCACCTCACTCTTGCACCATGGTGGCTGCTTCCTTAGTTTCTCAGTAAACCTGACCATTTCCCTGATTGCTCATTACTGAGAATAGTCCTTCACCTACCGGCCTAGACTTTTTTCCGTTTTGGGGATTCGGGCTATGTGTTCTGGTGGTGGTAGTGTAGGATTTCTTATAGGAGCCCAACGACCTGGGGACTGGAACCGGTCTAATGCATTGAGGATCCACATTGTTAAAAAAAAATTATGTTTGGTCAAAATAAATTCTAGGTGAAGATAATAAGCCATAACCAAATGTATTTATAACCTTATAGGTGTACGCATTACATTTTCTTTCCTGTCGAATTGCTTTTACTGATCAACTATTAAAGTAACCTTAGGTTATTTCACTACTAAGTACTTCAACATAATTCTGGATTCCTTCTTCAGTTTCTTCAATCCAAAATGTTCCATACATGAGTAACTGGCTTTAACTTGCTCTTGTGAATTCTGGTCTTGTAGAACATAATGGAGAAAGAATTCTTCACAGAGTATGGAGAGGCAAGCCAGTACCAAATCCAAGAAGTTGTTGGCAAGGGGAGTTATGGAGTAGTTGCTGCTGCAATAGATACCCGCACCGGCGAGCGGGTTGCGATTAAGAAGATCAACGATGTGTTTGAGCACGTCTCGGATGCCACGCGCATCCTCCGCGAGGTCAAGCTCCTTCGGCTGCTACGTCATCCAGACGTGGTGGAGATCAAGCACATAATGCTCCCTCCTTCTCGGAGGGAGTTCCAAGATATATATGTTGTTTTCGAGCTCATGGAGTCGGATCTCCATCAGGTCATCAGAGCTAATGATGACCTCACGGCGGAGCATTACCAGTTTTTCCTTTACCAGCTTCTCCGCGCTCTCAAGTACATCCATGGAGGTAAGTCAATGAATGCTAATCTCCATGGATCTGCTAGCCCATTTATTAGCACAATCTTTGAGTTGATTTACCAAATTGTGATTGGACTTCTGTTCATATTTCTGACATATTTTGCTGTTTATCTTGGACAGCTAATGTATTTCATCGCGATCTGAAGCCCAAGAATATACTGGCCAACGCAGACTGCAAACTGAAAATTTGTGACTTTGGACTTGCGCGTGTATCATTTAATGATGCTCCTTCAGCTATATTTTGGACGGTAAAGAGCTTGTCATTGTATGTCATAATTCACATTTTACTATAATTTCTTACTTTTTGCATTGTTTTTCTTTGTGAAGGACTATGTAGCAACAAGGTGGTATAGAGCCCCTGAATTATGTGGCTCCTTTTTCTCGAAAGTGAGTTCTTCACTCCTGAACTCATGAAGTCTCATCCAAGCAAGATTAATGCTTTTGGAGCACTATATGTGCAGATGCTGTCTTTATATTTATGATATATTTATTGTGTTACATTTATAGATCCCTATTGCTATTTTTATTTTTCTTAAAAAACTCTGTAATCTACAGCCTGTACTAAGTAAAGTATACAAAATTAAGGATTAAACAGTACAACAAGTTTTTGTTGTTATTTCTCATTGTAATTGTGCATACGCCCAGTTCTTCTGTCAAAACAAGCTGCAAACTAACTAAATCAGTTGAAAATTAGACTAGTAAAATTCATGTAGAGACTTAGTATACTCTCTTTGCAAGTGTCAGATTCGTCCCGTCATTCTGATAAGAGCCCATTTTTGTGCAGTACACTCCTGCTATTGATATTTGGAGTATTGGATGCATATTTGCTGAGCTTCTCACTGGACGGCCACTCTTTCCTGGGAAGAATGTCGTACACCAGTTAGATATAATAACAGATCTTCTTGGAACTCCATCATCAGAAACCTTATCTCGGGTATGTTTGTTCCCTGTCCCTTATTTTTGCTTCATTCACTCACAAGGTACTTCAACGTGATTCGTTTCACTAACAAGATGAAACAATGCATCTCATTCCTGCTGCGCCCTTAAGTAAAATGCATTGTAGGCTGCTAGAGCAATTCCCCAGATTCCATCTAGTTATATATTTTTGATATATGCTGGCCTTTCAGCTGCAAATTTTGCAATGGTACATTAGGTTACAGGATTAATAATTTACAGCTGTCTATGCCCATTGCAGATTCGAAATGAGAAGGCCAGGAGGTACTTAAGTTGCATGCGAAAAAAACACCCTGTACCCTTGACTCAGAAATTTCCTAATGCTGATCCATTGGCGGTTCGCCTACTGGGTCGTTTACTTGCATTTGACCCTAAAGACCGGCCTTCAGCTGAAGAGGTAAACTCTTCTACATTTGTGTAACAGTTTCACAAACACATATGTATCTTGATATGCTATAATTTTGTCGTGTCCGTAATTCTTCAGGCTTTAGCAGACCCATATTTTGCATCTCTTGCCAATGTGGAGCGTGAGCCTTCAAGGCATCCAATTTCGAAACTTGAGTTTGAGTTTGAGAGACGAAAGGTGACAAAAGATGATGTTAGGGAATTGATCTATCGAGAGGTAAGGAGGCATAGTTTGGGTTCCCTATTTTGTGTTAATAATATATTTTATGTCTCTCGATAATTGATTATTTGTTATGAGAACAAACAGATTTTGGAGTACCATCCACAGATGCTGGAGGAATACATGAAAGGTGGAGACCAGATTAGCTTCCTCTATCCAAGGTGTGCAACGCGGACTTGCTTTAATTTTGATACAAGTTATCGGACTTAATAAAATACGGAGCTAACATATCTTTATATGGGCTATTATGATGCTCCAGTGGTGTTGACCGCTTTAAACGGCAGTTTGCACACCTGGAGGAGCATTACAGCAAAGGAGAACGAGGTTCCCCGCTGCAAAGAAAGCATGCTTCTCTACCAAGGTACATATAACACCGCAGCCATCAGAAATCCGAAGTGCCGAGCTTCTTACCCTGATCACGGTTAATCGGTTATTTGTGCTGAGTTCTGCATTGACTTGTGTGTAACAGGCAGAGAGTAGGTGCATCAAACGACGGTAATAATGAACAGCATATTAGTGATCAGGAGATGAGTGCAGAGCCTGATGCCCATGGCACAGTGAGCCCTCAAAAGTCACAGGATGCAGCCGGTGTTGGCCAGAATGGTCTGAGCCCTACCAGCTTGAGCTCGCGGACCTACCTCAAGAGCGCGAGCATTAGTGCTTCCAAGTGCGTCGTTGTCAACCCGAATAAACAGCCAGAGGTACTAGTGCTGTCCAACCTGAATTCTTCGTTGATTATTGCAAACGACTAGGCATGGCATAGCTCTGCACTATCGACGAATAAGAAAGGATGGTGGTGCAAGTTGAACTCAAGCACTGACTCTTTGTTTCTATTATTGTTCAGTATGACGACGCGATCTCTGAGGAAACGGAAGGGGCCGTCGACGGACTATCCGAGAAGGTCTCCAAGATGCATGCCTAGTGCAGCAACAACGACGGAAGTCGGCACCACATTTCTCATTTCTGTCAGGTACACCGGATGCTGATAGCAAAGCAGTGCACTGCAAGTTGGAGATGGTTTAGCGAGTGCATGTTCCTGTCAAGCGTCGTTGCTGCACGCAGGGGCTGGCCCTGCATGGATTGATGTATTTTTACACTCAAGCTCGCAATGTAACACCGAGATTTGTTGTTCTCTAGCATCTACTACTATACGTGATTGCAACGAACGGACCAAGACATCTGATGAACACTTGTCATGTTTCCCTGTCGAACATCCTTAATATATCAAGAAGCGTTGCTGCTCTGCATCTATATCAACAAGAAGTGCTGAGTTTCATTTCCTTTCTTTCGTGTTTGGATAAATGTGGCAATCAAGCTGAACCCTGAGTACAGATTTAGAAACATCTAGTAGTGTATTTCTCAAATTGAATGATGTTTCCCCGTCATTTGTAGCCTAGTTTCAGCATCGAGGACGACGGCATTTGCCAAGGAAGTTGCCGCCTCTTGGTGCGTGATTCTTCCGAGACTGATGATGACGGGGGACGACCAGACCAGTCTCAGTTCCTCCCGGACGTGTGCGATATGGCAATGCAATTGTTCTACGGTCTACAACATACACAAGACAAGTCCAATGGATTCTCCAGCTGTGATCATTCATCTATTTATTGCAGGTCTCGTTGTACTGTACTCCCCAATTTGTCTCGACTCTTGGATCAGTTACTTGGTAGTAGTACATCGGTGAGTTCTCTGAAGCACCTCCACCCGCCGCCGGTGAGTAAACTGCTGCCTTGTTTGTTTTACGTTGTTGACACGAAGCTTGGAGCAGGCGCCGCTGAGATTGATGACGGCTTATGCTATGAAGAAATCCCTCCTCTTGCTGCTGCTCCTGAACTCCTGCTCACCGTCGTGCTCCGGCACCGGCACCGGCTCCAGCTCCGACGACGAGCCCGACGTCCGCTGCCTCAAGAGCTTCCTGCGCTCTGTGGTTGATCCCGGCGGCGAACTGACATCCTCGTGGAATTTCGACAACGCCACAAAGGGCTACATCTGCGGCTTCACCGGCGTGACGTGCTGGTCCGCCGACCAGAACAGGGTCTTGTCTCTGCGCCTCCAAGGCCCCTTTCCCCGGGGCCTGCGGGACTGCGCGAGCATGACCGGCCGGCGCCCTCGACCTGTCGAGCAACAGTTTCGCCGGACCGGTCCCGGCGGACATCTCGCTGCAGCTCCCGTTCATAACGTCCCTTAACCTCTCGTACAACGGCTTCTGGGGTCCGATCCCGCCGGGCATGGGGAGGATGGATCTCCTGAAGCTCGTTGACCTTGGGCACAACCAGCTCAGCGGCGAGATCCCGTTGGAGCTGTTCAGGCTTCCTTATCTGGATTCGATGAGTGTCGCGGGCAACTCGTTGTCCGGGCCTATCCCGTCTTTTCTGCAGAGGTTTCCGGCGGCGTCCTTTGCCGGCAACGGCAACGACGGGCTCTGTGGCGCTCCGTTGGATCGTCTTTGCCCCGCCTCCGCGAGGAGTGGAAAGCAAATCAGCGGCGGGTCGAGTGTCGGGGCGGCTGTCGGGTTCGTCCTGGGCTTTGTGGTGGCCTTCTACTTCCCGCAGTGGTTCGTTTTCTCCCGGAGGCTCCACCCCTACGTCTACCGCTTTCTCTGAAGCTTCCTCGTTCATGGAATTCCAGGAAGCCGGATGGGCACTTTGGACTATGGTTTCAGCTTTTTTCATGGCGGCAACGTATATAGATTTGTCTTCATACATACTATGTGAACCTTGGCACTGCGTTTCTGTCAGGCACAACCCAAGAAGCAGAGCAATGCACAAACCGCAGCACACAAGCATCGTTGCAGATGGTTTAGCGACCATGGGAATATATGATCTTGATTCCCATTTCTGTCGACCATGGGAATATATGAGCGAGTGGCAGATGGTTTAGCGACTGCATGTTCCCGCCAACGCCCAGCATCGTTGCTGTACGCAGGAGCTGGCCCTGCATTGATTGATGTATTTTTACACTCAAGCTCACAATGTGACACTGAGATTAGCTCGTACATCTATCATCTATGAATCATTGTAACGAACAGAGCAATGCATCTAAACACTGTCCTGTTTCCGTCGGGAGTCCTTTATAATAGATCAAGAAGCGTTAGGGCTCTCTGCTCTGCTCTGCTCCAAAATACTTTCGTGCTTGGATCAAGTACTACCTCCCTTCAGCGGAGTAATTGACAGAAAACTATCACATTTGAGGTCCGACTGAACTACCACTTTCAAATAAGTGACAAAAACTACTAAATTTTTTAATTTTGTGACTAAAAGTTACCACTTTCAGATAATGGCCAGTATAGACGATTTAAACACATTTATGATATTCGGAACCCATCCGCCGGGGCTGACGTGGCGGAAAACCCAATTCCGTCGGGCTGACTTTCCCGCCATGTCAACCCTGACGGATGGGTCCCGCATGTCATAAATGTGCTTAAATCGTCTAAGCTGACCATTATTTGAAAGTGGCAGTTTTTAATCACAAAATTAGAAAATTTTGGTAGTTTTCCGTCACTTTTTTGAAAGTGGTAGTTCAGTGGGATGCGAACCCCAAATGTTGTAGGGGGGGGGGGATGCTAGGCTCTCCCTGTACATAGTAAAAGTGGGCTAGATGTAGGTGATGCCTTGGGTGCACTTGTCGTCATGTTGTACAAGTGTTTTCCATCAGAGATAGCGAGTGGAGGATGATGGATACCCTCCTCCCTCTCTAGTTGTCCTCTAGGGTGGAGGCGCATGTAGAAGATGTACCTGGAGGAAGCCCTAAGTTGAGGCTTTCTCTACCTTCTCTCTTCGTTGTTGTGGAGGCGGAAGGGGAAATGGTGATGGAGTCGTTCTTGGCTCTTTAGGTCACGGGCATCCAGGGATTTGCGAACTTTCATAGGCAAGTATTGTGTTAAAAAACTTGCATAGGTGAGTTTCTTCCTTCTTCTTCCGCTACATCGACCTCCGCCACCGGATCTATGGTTCAATTGACAAGAGATCACTGGCGATCGATTTGGGTGGCCAGGAGTGGAATGCTACTCACTAGATGATGCTCCCGCAATTCCCTATGCCCACTCTTTCAACCCCCGAAAATAGAAGCCCCCTTCTCCTTGCCCATATATGGCAAGGCCATGGTCGGATATGATGAAAAAAGCATCTCCGACGGGGTCACCGACAACCCTAGGACTTGATTGTTTCCCCCTTGACATCTTCAGGATCCTTTGTGCAAAAGGGAGTACATGTGAAAACTGGACTTGCTCCCTAGGGTTTAACAAAACACTCTTGGGGTTTGGTAGTACAAGAAGGAATCATCACGGTGGTACACGAGAATACCTTTGTTTCTGCCCCTCTTGATATTAAAGGATGTCCACTCAATGTGAATCTTGGGTTCACCAACCAAAAATCTAAAGATTATATTCTAATAGCTTGAGGTAGACATCACTTTGAAAAGTTAAGGTAGGGGGCATCATTGATCTTCCACTAGCACGAGGACATAATTTCTGAAGGAACTTGATAAACACATTAGTCCTCTTGGTTGTTTTGTCATTAACCATCAAAACTCAACAAGGGTATCTAAGAGATTCACTTTTAGTATTGCCGATATAAGATGATCCCAACATACGCTATCATTTGTCATGAACGTATGATTGGTCAATACACATATCTCCAATTAAATTTACATGTCATTGGTAGTTGGCTTTGAGAGGTGGTACCAGTGAACTATGAACTCTGGTTCAATTTTTTCCGTAAGAAACCTTCTCAAACCACTTCTATATGCACTTTTATTTCTAGTTATTAATTAATTCTAAAATACAAAAAACTTTTATTACCATTATATACTCATAACTTGTTGCAACTAGCAAGGTACTGAGATTGACAACCTCACTAGAACCATTGGAGGCACTAGTGGATCTTAATTTGTTTTGCGATGTTGTTGATTAATGCTAGGGGTGTTATTTCTATGGATTGTTACCTCGATTCTCAACCGAGGTGAGAGTTACCAATTGCTGTAAGTCCTTGCACTTGGGTCCCCAAGAACTTGGATCTAAGATATATGTGGAAACAAGTAGCCAATATTCACTATGGTATCATGGGATAGTATCAGCCGGGGTACCAACCTAAGGCAAGCGTTTTCTTAGGCACCTAATGTGGTAAGGTTACTGTGAGGAGTGTTTGCTATCAAGCTCACCCTGATTACTGATGCGTCTCCAACGTATCTATGATTTATGAAGTATTCATGCCATGTTTGCAACAATTTTATATGGTTTTGGTATGATTTGAATGGAACTAACCCGGACTCATGTTGTTTTCAGCAGAACTACGGTGGTGTTGTTTTTTGTGCAGAAATAAAAGTTCTTGGAATGGATTGAAAATTTACGGCGATTTTTTATGGACCAGAAGAGACCCACGGAGCACCGGAGCTGGACCAGGAAGTGGCCGAGGGAGCCACAAGCCTGGGGGTGCCCCCCTAGGGCGCGCCCCAAGCTTGTGGGCCCCTCAGGCACCCCCTTGACGTGAGACCGAAGCCAAAAATTCCTATAAATACCCAAACCCTCAGAAAGAAGCCTAGATGAGAAGTTCCTCCACCGCAAGCCTCTGTATCCACGAAAACTCAATCGAGACCCGTTCCGGCACCCTGCCGAAGGGGAAAATCATCACTGGACGCCATCTTCATCATCCCAACGGACTCGATGATGAAGATGGAGTAGTTCACCCTTGGGGCTGAGGGTTTGTATCAGTAGATATGTGTTTGATCTCTCTCTCTCTCTCTCGTGTTCTTGATTTGGCACGATCTTGATGTAAGATCATATGGTGTTTTCCCCTCTCTATCTTGTTGTGATGAATTGAGTTTTTACCTTTGAGGTTTCACTATTATTGGATTGAATACTTCTATGGATTTGAGAACACTTGATGTATGTCTTGCATATGAATGCCCATGGTGACAATGGGGTACTATATTGATTCACTTGATGTATGTTTTTGCACTCAACTCACGGATTCCCGAGGTGTCATTGGGGTAATTTATGCATAGGGATTGATGCACGTTTTCTTCCTACTTTCTTCGGTAGAAATCTTGGGGCACTCTTTGAAGTTCTTTGTGTTGGATTGAATATTATGAATCTGAAGTTGTTTGATGTGTATCGAATAATCAACTCACGTATACTTGTGGTGACATTGGAGTATCTAGGTGACATTAGAGTTCGTTGATGCGTATCATATGGTGTTATTATGGTAAGAACTCTAGGGTTGTTTGTGACACTTATAGGGATAGCTCAACGGACTGATCAGAAAAGATAACTTTGAGGTGATTTCGCTAGATAAGAATTTTGGAGTGATTCTTCTGTTGGGGAACATAGCATGCAATTTCAAAAAAATTCCTACGATCACGCAAGATCTATCTAGGAGATGCATAGCAACGAGAGGGGGAGAGTGTGTCCACGTACCCTCGTAGACCGAAAGCGGAAGCGTTAGGTTAAGGCGATCGATGTAGTCGAACGTCTTCACGATCCAACCGATCTAGTACCGAACGTACGGCACCTCCGAGTTCAGCACACGTTCAGCTTGATGACGTCCCTCGAACTCTTGATCCAGCAGAGGGTCGAGGGAGAGTTTCGTCAGCACGACGGCGTGGCGATGGTGATGGTGATGTGATCCATGCATGGCTTCACCTAAGCACTATGACGCTATGACCGGAGGAATAAACTGTGGAGGGTGGCACCGCACATGGCTAAGAGAACAATTGTTGTCCTTTGGGGTGCCCCTTGCCCCCGTATATAAAGGAGGAGGGGAGGAGGCGGCCGACCTAGAGGGGGCGCGCCATGGGAGGGGGGAGTCCTACTAGGACTCCACTCCTAGTAGGATTCGCCCCCCGTCTTTTTCCTTTCTCATCGGAGGGAAAAGGGAAGGAGAGGGAGAGGGAGAGGGAAAGAGGAAAGGGGGCCGCGCCCCCTCCCCTTTGTCCAATTCGGACTCCCTTGGGGGGGGGGGCGCCATCCTGCGGGCTCCCCTCTCTTTCTCACCTATGGCCCATGAAGGCCCATTACTTCCCAGGGGGGTTCCGATAACCCCTCGGTACTCCGATAAATATTCGAAATGTCCCAAAACCATTCCGGTGTCCGAATACTATACCTCTCGACCATTTCGAGACTCCTCGTCATGTCCGTGATCTTATCCGGGATTCGGAACAATCTTCGCTCACCAAAACACATAACTCATAATACAAATCGTCATCGAACGTTAAGCGTGCGGACCCTACGGGTTCGAGAACTATGTAGACATGACTGTCGGTGTCAAAACCGACCGATCTTGGGTAGGGGGTCCCGAACTGTGCGTCTGAGGATCGAAGGTAACATGAGACAGGGGACACGATGTTTACCCAGGTTCGGGCCCTCTTAATGGAGGTAATACCCTACTTCCTGCTTGATTGACTTTGATGAGTGGTTACAAGAGTTGATCTACCTCGAGATTGTAATGGCTAAACCCTAGATGTCTAGCCTATATGATTTGTGATAGCCTCTATGGACTAAACCCTCCGGTTTATATAAACACTGGAGGGGCCTAGGGTTGTACAGGGTCGGTTTACAGAGAAAGGAAACTACACATCCGGACACCAGGCTTGCCATCCACGCAAAGGAGAGTCCCAGCCGAACACGGGGGAAGACCTTCTATCTTGTATCTTCACGGTCCATCAGTCCGGCCCATGTCAAATAGGCCGGATGCCCGAGGACCCCATAATCCAGGACTCCCTCAGTAGCCCCTGAACCAGGCTTCAATGACGATGTGTCCGGCGCGCAGATTGTCTTCGACATTGCAAGGCGGGTTCCTCCTCCGAATACTCCAAAGTAGTTGAATAAGAGAACTATACCCAGCTTTGTATAACAGTTACAACCCTGAACCACAAGGGCAAAAATACTTAAACAAAATAAGTCATGTCTATTGACAGCTTTTCCGGCGAGACGTTACGTCTGGCCTTATTATTATTTTGAACCGTTTTGTGGCCTCCCGCTTCGCATTTCTAGGCGTGACCTCTATTGACACGTCTTGTCAAAGCAGAGATCGTGTCCCCTTATTGCGGGATTCTCATCAATACGGGCTTGGGTATTCCAACCGTGCCATTCGCACGACCCTTTGGGAATAGGCGAGTTTTAAGGCTCGTGAGGGGGCGCTTGATATTCACTGCCTTTATATAAGAGGATAAGGACCCATCTTTTTACCCCACGCCTTCTTCCTCAGCCTTCCCATCCTCGAGCTCCAGCGCCCAAGTTCCATTTTTTCACACCACCACCAACTTCTCTAGCCATGGCCGGATCCAGCTCGCAGGGCAAGTGGATGGCCTCCTCTGCCATGGAGAGTAACGTCAAGGAACTACGGGAAGCGGGATACTTGGCCGCGAACATCGCGCATCGGCTCCCTGCTAAAAAGCAGATCATCCCTACTCCGGAGCCCAACGAGAGGGTGGTGTTTATCCCCCACTTTCTCTGCGGACTAGGGTTTCCCCTCCATCCTTTCGCCCGCGGCCTCATGTTCTATTATGGGCTAGATTTCCACGATCTAGATCCAAACTCCTTCCTCCATATTTCAGCATTCATTGTCGTGTGCGAGGCACTCCTCCGCACCCCCCACTTTGGCCTATGGCTTAAGGTCTTCAACGTGAAGTCGAAAGTGGTCGGCAGGCAGCATGCAGACTGCGGCGGCGCCATGGTGAGCAAGCTCCCCAACGTCACCTGGCCAAAGGGGGCTTTTGTGGAGACCTTGAAGGGATGGCAACATGAGTGGTTCTACATCACGGAACCCCGCGACACCACATGGTCCGCCACTCCTGAGTTTAAATCCGGACCTCCAATGCGGCTTGCATCGTGGATTAACAAAGGCTTGGATTGGTCATCGTCCAACGAAGTGATGATGCTGCAGAAGCGCATCAAGAATATGATGGAGAAGAACACCAGTCTTGCTAATGTGATCCAAGTGATGCTTTTTCGCCGGATTCTCCCCTGCCAGCGCCGGCCTCTCCCCATGTGGGAGTTCGATCCAGCTGCCCCTCAGACCCTACAGAGATTCTTCGGCACGATGCACAAAGATATCTAGAAGCTTCTTTTCAAGGCCCAGAAGTCATGGCCAAAGACGACTGAAGATATTGGCCTCGACTGCGCTCATCTGGCCACTCCAGTAAGTTTTATGATTTCCGAACATAACTTCAACCTGTAAACCCAAGGGGCATGCTGAGTTTTCCATTCTTTCCTCAGGGCTGGACATAGAAGGCGGAGCAGATCCGATGTCCGGCTCCGCTATCCGAAGACCCAGCCATTCCTCTGCTGACGAGGATGCTGGTCCCGGCGCCGGAGAAGAAGGCCAAGAAGAAGGGCAAGGAGGCCAAAAGTGGCCTCCGCCGTAGAGGTACTTCGGACGCGATGTCCAGAGATACCGAAGCTCTCTCCTCCCACGAGGGAGATGAAGACGAGGAGGAGGAGGAGGAAGAGAGCAACTCTCCCCTCAAGGAGGAGAAGAAGAAAAGGGCAGCCTCCGTCGATCTAGAGGGGGAGGTCTCCAAAAGGGGGAAGATAACCCTCTCAGATGGCTCGGACCCGGATGCCGAAGCCAACCCCCAGTGGCGCCCCAGGGCGAAGCCCCTGGCCGAATTGTAAGTATTTAAATATACTATGCATATGTTTGGCCTTTTGAAAATGGTAGGATAACATATCATTTATGTATTTCAGTCCGACCCGTGATCTCCCCCAACAATCATAGTCCTCGGGGAACTTTTTGGCACTGGAGATGATGGAGAGCGAAACGCTTCCGCGAGCCTCCCCGCCACATGCCGCGGATGACACCGAGGTGTTATCCCGAAGGACCTCTCCGGGCCAGGGAGAGGTGCGGAAGGCCGCTGACACGGCGCCGGAGGGTAATGCCTCGGCTGCTGAGAACATGGGGGGCACAACCCCCATGAAAACTGACGACGGGGGCCCGGACCAGTCCGGTCCCCAGCCGAATATCATTCCGGAGACCCACTCGGCTCCGGAATCGAGCGAGCAAACCCCTTTGAAGGAGGGGGGAGTGCCGATTCCACCGGCGTCCTCCAACAATCTGGAGGCGCCGGACACTTTGAGGAAAGCACTTCGCAGTGCTTCCGTCGTGGAGGAGCACCGCACCCTGATGGGTACGGTGGTTGAAAAGTTTCAGCCCGCAAAAGGCGGGCTGAACGAAGCCTTCACCAGCCTGTTAACATGCTTTGAGGTATGCGACGTAATATTCTTAGCCACTTTTTCATATGCAAAAATATGCATGTATATAGATAGTAGCCCCTGAGACTCTGTTCGGTTCATGGAAAGGGGGCCGAACAGAGGATCAAATATTCGCCGGAGATAACGTACTTGTCTATTTTGATAAACAGGCTTCATTGTTAGCGGCTTCAGCCAAGGATGCTAAAGTTTCCGAACTCAAGTGGAAGCTGAAGCTGTCTGATGATGAAATGGACCGCATTAACAAGCGGTTCGAGGAGGCACAACATATGCTTTTTTTAAAAGATCCCTTACAGGCCTGAATTGTGATGCAAACTTAGAGTTTAAGCTCATGTGCTGCTATGAGTATGATTGTAGGCAGTGCGACCGAGGTCGAAGCCCTCAAGAGTGCCCTTGCCGAAGCCAAGGAGGAGGTGAAGGCGAGCAAAGCGGCCGCAGACAAAGCGGCTGCGGATTTAAAGGCCGAACAGGTCGCCCGCCGCCAGTATGAGGAGAGGGTGACCGAGGTGGAGCGAGAGCTCAAGGACGCCGCCGACAAGTGCGAGTCCTTAGAGGAGCAGAATAAGGTCGAGACAACCGAACTTGCCAAGGCTCTACAAGAGGCCAAAGAGGCGCGAACCGAGTCCCGGGCGGCTCGCGAGGAGAGCAAGCAAGCTGAACAAATAGCGGCTGGTAAGCCTTTTCTTTTACAGAGTATATTTGGCGGACGAAGATATGCTTTGCTAAATCGACCGTGGAGTGCTCCAGACGCCTTTGCGGATCTCCCGAGGAGTGCTGCCGACGCCGCACAGTATTTCCAGGCCCAAGACGGGAACACGGCGGAGAAGCCCTTTTGGTCGTAGTACCTGGAGCCGGAGCGGCCAACGCTGCTGAACAATCAGATGATGCAGCTGGCGGAGCTGCATAGGATGTCTGGTTTGGCCATGATGGGCATCATAGTCCGGCTATGGCCAGCCGGACCCATTCTGAGCAGCTACTTCGGCCTAGTCAAGCAACTCGGCGACGCCTTGCCCCGAGTTGAGGCTGTGAAGCACTCGGCGTGCATAGAAGGTGCGCGGATGGCCTTTGCCCCTGTCAAGATGCACTGGGCAAAGATGAAGGCCGCCGCCGTGGCAGTTGAGGGTCCGCCCAGAGGCAAGGACCACCGCAAGCCGGAGCGCTATTTTGAAGACGTCCTAGAGGGTGCCCGTTTGATAGAGGGCCAATGATCGAAGGATATTATGTTCGAGTGAATGTATCCAGACGCTTGTATTATAAACCAAAGCTTTATAATGTATCTATGCTTTTTATCTTAAAGTATTTTTCCTCTGGTGCGGCCGTTTGTATCCCTCAGAGTTTGCCAGTCATCGGCTTCAGCCCCCACGTAGATACTACGGCGGTGTTTGGAATAGCACATGACCACACTTGAGCCAACACTACAAAAAAAAGACACATCCGTGACATTTTAGGCCGAACGAATTTTTTTCCTGTCATACTTATGACACTTCTATGACGATAATTGTGACAAAACCCGGTATCATCAAAGATGTGGTTGGGTCCTACTTCTATGACAAAAAATCATGAAAGAAAACGGGCTTTTCGTCCTGGGCGGGCCGAAGACGCAGCTGCATGACATTCTTTGGGCCGTCCATGACGGAAAAAACCATGGTAGAAGCGAGGGCGAGGAAAATATCGGGGAGTTCCCGGTTACGGTGGGTGGTCGGGGGCCGAGCAATGCGCGTTTCTCTCATACGTACGCGCGTGTGTGCGAGGCGTTGCGCTCTAACTGAACCCGAGCGAGGCGTTGGGCTCTAACTGAACCCAAGCGATTGCACTGCAGGCTACGCGTTACTGAACCCGAGCGATCGGTCGATCCCTTGCTGTTAACTGAACCCGAGTGATTCCTTCACTACTGCTGCTAACTGAAGCCGATCGAACACTGCTGCCTCCTTCCCTTGATGAACAGTGAGCGTTGTTGGGGGGGTTTGGATGAACAGTTCCCGGTGGGGGGTTGGATGAACAGGACCCCGTGGTAGTAGAGGCCGATGCCGCTGGATGAACAAGACCCCGATCGATCGAGCCGGTGGATGAACAGGACCCCGTGGAGGGCTGGATGAACAGGACCCCATGGAGGGCTGGTTGAATAGTAGTCGGTGGAGGGCTGGTTGAACAGTAGCCGGTGGAGGGCTGGATGAACAGGACCCCGTGGAGGGGTGGTTGAACAGGACCCCATGGAGGGGGCTGGTTGAACAGTAGCCGGTGGAGGAGCGCGTGATGGAGGTTGGATGAACAGGAGCCCGTGGATGAACAGTCGCAGGTGGAGGCTGGAGGAGGTCGATGGTGGATGAACAGTAGCCCGTGGAGGCAGTCGACGGTGCAGATGAACAATATCCCATGGAGTCCCGTTTTGCGGTACGCCACACCCCTCCCGATGAACAGGACCCCCGTTTCGACCGTAGCGCTCCAACACAAGTCCGTTTCCTCCGTTTTGCGGTACGCCACACCCCTCCCGATCAACAGGACCCCGTTTCGACCGTAGGAGGTCCGTTTCCTCTGTTTTGCGGTACGCCAGACCACTCCCAGTGAACAGGATCCCGTTTCGACCGTGGCCGGTCGAACACAAGGCCGTTTCCTCCATTCTGCAGTACACTAGGCCTCGTTTCCATCGTCTGTTCCGTCCAAGTCGGTTGGCTCCCGATGAACAGCACGCGTTCCGTTGCCTCCCGATGAACACAACACATTCTGTTGCCTCCCCATGAACACGACGACGACGTAGTTTCTCCGTTCCGACCCAGCCATGTACACGAGCCCTGGCCGTACGTATGCACGAGTAGGCGTTCGAGACCCCGCCTGTATGTACGTACGTGGCCGTATTTTCTTTCTTGCACCCTGACCGTTGTACGTACATGTACATGCTACGTGTGCGCCTCTACATCGACCAGTATGTACGTACACGTTCGCAACCAAAATGACAACGCTACGTACGCTTCGACCAGGTGGGTCCCGACTGTCAGGCATTTCCTTCCGTGTGAAGATGTAGCCGGTGGGTCCCAGCAGTCAGGGGGCGAATCATTTTTTTTGCCCATAATATGGACGCACTTCCTTGCGTGCGAAGATGTAGCTGGTGGGTCCCAGCATTCAGGGGGAAACATTTTTTTCGCGAAATATGGTGGCCCGTCTGGTGGGTCCCTGCTATCAGGTGGAGGAATCATTATTTTCCACGTAATAAGAAGGCACTTCCTTGCTGCGGCCGTGGACCCAGCTGTCAGCCTCTCCACGTACAGTACTCTTCTGATGGAAGTCGTTCCTTGACCACGTTGACCACGCCGCGCCGAGAGCACCAGGGCGGTGGACGACGGCGAGGCCTAGGAAGGGGACGACGCGGAGCCGGGGAAGACGCGGCAGTGGTTGCCCACGTGGAGGGGAGTACGAGGGTTCACTGGTTCAGCTGCGGTGTGAGGCTGCTGTCACCGTAGAATAACAGGGGGTGTGGGTGAGTAGAGGGATGGCCAGGCCATCAGTGGGAGTAGTAGGGGGCGGTGAGGCCTCCGCGACATCACAGCCGGCCATGGGAGGCAGGAGCACGTGGCACGACCGGTGCTGGTTTGGGCGGCTGGAGCAAGAAGACCAGAGGTTGAAGAAGCACTAGGGCCGTTGGATGGACATTGTACGGTCACTGGAGCTAGAATCATTCATATTGACTAAGTTGACAAAGCCCTCCGTCCCCGTCAACTTAGTAGGCCCACAAGTCAGCCTCCCACTATGGTGGGTCCCAGCTAGCTGGGGGGGTATTCATTTTTGTGTGTAATAAGGAGGCACTTTCTTGTGTGCGAAGATATAGCTTATGGGTCCGACCTGTCAGCGGGGGGAACGTTTTTTCACGAAATACGGAGGCCCTTCCAGTGGGTCCCAGCTGTCGGGTGGAGGAATCATTATTTTGCGCGTAATAAGGAGGCATTACCTTGCGTGCCACCATGGACACAGTTGTCAGCCTCTCCACGCACAGTCTACTTCCGATGGATGTCGTTCGTTGACCACGTTGACCACTCTGCGCCGAGCGCATCCAAGGTGGTGGACGACGGTGAGGCCTCGGACAGCAACGAGCCAGAGATAGGAAGACGTGTGAGTAGAGTCGCAGACAGAGAGGTGTACGAGGGTTAACTGGTTCTGGTGCGGTGTGGTTTGGCAGTCGATGGAGAAGAACAGGGGGTGTGGAGGGGTGGAGGGATGGTCTGGCCAACGGTGGGGTAGCGCTTCACAGTGAAGCGTGCTAAGCAGAGCTGCTAGCAGCAGGAGGCGGGAGCAGGTGGTCCTGGCGGCGCTGGAGGAAGAAGACGAGAGATTGAAGATGGATGCCGGTCATTGGATGTAAATCCAACGGCTAACGATGTCAGAATCATTTGTTGACTAAGTTGACAACGACTTGCGTTGGCTTCGACCTATTGGCCCACATTTCAGCCTCAAAAAATGTGGCACATATTCAACCCATTTTTTCAGAATTTACAGTCAATTTGATCTTTTTTTAGAATTACAGTCCATTTGCTGGGCTGGGTGAACAAATAATGTAGCGTCCATGCGGCTTATTTTCTTCTTCCTAAAATACAAGCCATTTGCACTTTCTCAAAATACACGATTTTGCTGGGCTGATTCTAATTATGATGTTGGGTTGGGCGCAACAATGTTATCAAAAAATAAACAGGGGCTGAGCATTTTGTTATAAATATATTTAAATAATAAGTGATTTATTATTACATTGGTCCTTAAATCTTACCAAGCTTTTGTACACAATCACCAGGATTTTCATTGCCAAAAAAATCCAGGATTTTATTGTTAAGAAATTATTTTTATAAGTTAATAAGATGTGGGATATTGTTTTCTTACATATGTAAGTATCTGTTAAATATATGATGACAATAACAATAATATATAATAACATATAAAATAATTTAAATCTATACCTACTAATAAAAGAAATAGGTATTCTTAGTCCGTTTTGCTATTTTATAGAAAACCCCCAAATGTTTCTGACATTAAATCCGCAGTACATATTGTTGAGGATATAGACCTTAGAGTCACCCGCCAGGAGGGGCCGGGTTACTCATATGGTCGTTGCCAGAAGCCCGGAGCCAAGCTGGAAGACGATGGGCCAGGGATGGGCTTAAGACCTGGATATGGCTCAAAGCCCGTAGTTACAATCATTATTATGGTAGAACTTGTAGTGTAAGGAAAGAATAGTTGAGAGTCCGAGCCGGACACTTTTATGAGCCGGCCGGGACTCTGAGAGCTGCTGGGCGTCAGCCTCCCTATATAAAGGGACGACCCGGCAACGGTTTAAGGACAAGTACGATCTCATCGAGAGCCAGGCATAGCGGTTTAGCTCCCTGGTGATCGTAACCCTAATCAATACCACCTCAAACTGGACGTAGGCTTTTACCTTCACCGTAAGGGGCCGAACCAGTATAAACCCTCGTGTTCCTTGTCCCACTTAACCCCTTCAAGCTTCCTAGTTGCGATGGCTCCACGACTAAGTCCTAGCTCGAGGACATCTGCCGTGACAATTCCACGACAGTTGGCGCCCACCGTGGGGCCAGCGCACGGTGGATTTGAGTTCTTGAAGGGCAGCTTCGAAGGGCTCAAGGGATACGCTGTGGGCCGGATGACCAAGAGTCGTCGCGGCAAGCTCTACATCGACGACGCAAACTGGGGCCCCGACGCCGGCTCAATTGAGTACGGGTACCGGGTCCCCTTCAGCGGAATTCATGTTTTCATTGGCAAGATTGGTGAGCCGGGCCCTGAGCCGGATCTCTGCGCCGATCTCATCGAGGTGGCCCAGCGTGCACGACCCGCCCGGGCCCGGCCTGCCTTAAGGCATGCTTTTGTGGGGTGTATCCATGGAGGACTCTCTGATCGATCTGGATCTGGTGATGAGACGGCCGCCGGCTCTGACGGCGAGTCGGCCACCGATGAGTCAAACTCGTTGTATCAACTTCAAGATGGCAGGCTCATGGGTTGTTCCGATGGTGACAGTATTCCGGACCTATTTGAGCCGCCAAGCCGGGTTGGGATCTTTATGGCCGGTGCGCAGCCTGTTCAGAACCCCGCTGCTGGAGCAGGAAACCCGGTGCCTTCTCCGGCTCAGGTGCTGATGGATCTCACGGATAAGATGACGGCCCTGTTAACCGCCACGGTTGACCCGGCGGATCAAGCTCAGCATGATGCGGAGGTGGCACAGTTAAAATTGGATCTAGTGAAAGCTAAGGAGGATCTTGCAGCGGAAGGGATCAGGATGGCTGCGGAGAGGGCGGCTCTCGATGCCCAAACTCAGTTGATCCAGGCGCAGTCCTTCCAGCTCACGATGGATCAGAACGCATCCAATGAGGTCATGAGAAGGAGGTATCAAAAGACCCAATCTCGACTCCCTCCGGTTTACGATCCACGCAACCTCTTCAACACGCCAGGTGCAGGGTCTAGTAACCCGCCAGGGGTCATAGTGCCCGGGTCTAGAACCCCTATTCAGCCACAAGTGATGGGGCCTCCCCAGGTGCCCCCTGCCCCGCCTCAGTACGTACCAACACCCCTGGGTCATTATAATAACCCGCTGGAGAACATGGTCGCCGCGGCAGCACGGCTGGCGGCTCTCCCAGTTGACGGCGACTCTCCAACGGCTATTGAAACCCGCCGGGTCAGGGAACTCCTTCAGACGGCATTGGTGCAGCAAGAGGCGTACTCCTACAGCCGGGATAGGATCCACTCGACCCCTCGTCCGGGCCGGAGCCCGAGTTACAGCAGGCACATGGTCTCAGCGACCGGCTCAAGTAACATCCGCCGCCATGACCCGCCCCCTGGCCATGGCCTGGCTTATAACGGAGCCTGTCACGCAGCAGACCAAGATAGAGTGCGGCAAGAGGCGGAGCAGGTGCCTCAATTGACGGCTTACCAGACCCCCCCGGCTTATCCGACGACTTCCGTCAACGTGGGTATCCCTACCAGGACGGGAGGTGTCCCCTGTTTAGTGCCGGCTATCCGCAATGAACGTTTACCCAAGGACTTCAAAGGCCCTAGGAAGGTGCCCAACTACACGGCTGACTTACAACCCGTAGCCTGGATTGAGAGTTATGAGATGGCCATGGAACTACTGGAGGTCAGTGAGGCGGCAATGGCCAAGTACTTCACCATGATGTTGGATGGGACTGCCCGCACTTGGTTAAAAGGGCTACCACCGAATTCCATCGGGTCTTGGGCTGAGCTGAAAGCCCGGTTCATCCAAAACTTCAAAGATACCTGTAGGCAGTCTATGTCAATTGTGGATTTGACTAACTGTAAGCAGCAGGAGGGTGAGTCTACGACACATTGGGTTCGCCGGGTTAAGGAGATCATACACTCGTCAGACAAGATGGATGCCGGCTCAGCAGTTTTAATGCTGGAGCAGAATTGTCGTTTTGTGCCCCTGAAGATGAAACTCGGGCGGCTTAAGCGCGACTGCAGTGATATGGGTACACTCATGGCGGCTCTTGTCAAGTACGCCGATTCTGATGGTACCAAGGATCCCCCTTCAGATGATGAAAGGACAGGGAAGGGAAAGAAGAATGGCAATGGCAAGGGTCCTCAGCATAACCCGGGGAACCAAGGAGGAGGCAAGCGCAAGGCAGATGGCAGCCTAGAGTTTGTAGCCAACGCCAGCTCACAAGGGAATAACCAGCGACGTAAGGGGAGACCCCCTCCCCGAGGCGGCGGGTCAGGCCCGACGCTGGAGCAGCTGTTGAATGAGCCTTGTCCAAGGCACGGCTCTAGAGAGAAGCCAGCGACTCATCTATGGAAGGACTGTGCAATCATGAAGGCCTTTAAGAATTACAATGGCCCGGGCGGCGGCTCAGGCGCCGGCGGTTTTCATAGCCCGGGCGGCGGCTCAAATTCTAATCCTCAGAACGGTCAAGGGGGCTTCAATCAACAGTCTGGCTAGGGTCATCAACAGCAGCAGAGGGGTTATCAGACCAATCCAAAGCAGCTAGCGGTGGACAGTACCATGTGTTTACCACCAGCCTGTGTAAGCGAGATCAGAAGCTTCATAAGAGGGCTGTGAATGCTGTTGAGCCGGCAGTTCCACGCTACTTGCGGTGGTCTGAGCAGCCTATAGTGTGGAGTAGGGAGGATCACCCTCCCTGGGTGGATAACCCGGGCCACTTGGCCCTAGTGGTGGCTCCTCAAGTGGGAGGATATAAGTTCACTAAAGTGCTCATGGATGGAGGCAACAACATCAACATCCTCTATTATGAGACGTTCCGTCGTATGGGGTTGATTGATAAGAACCTCAGCCAGTCCAATACTATTTTCCACGGTGTGGTACCTGGTAAGTCGGCTTATCCAGTCGGCAAGATCGAATTGGAAGTGGCCTGTGGAGATGAGAACAACTACAGGGTGGAGAAATTGACCTTTGAGGTGGTTAAGATAAGAAGTCCGTACCATGCTATATTTGGGCGGCCGGCTTACGCCAAGTTCATGGCACGGCCGTGTTATGTGTACTTACAGCTCAAGATATCGGGTCACAATGGGACCATTACGGTTCACGGCAGCCGGAAAGTGGCTCTGGAGTGTGAGGAAGGCGATGCAGCTTATGCAGAATTTGTTTGTGCAACAGAGGAGTTGAAGTTTTATAAAGACAATGTTGACCCAACTGATATGACCTCCCTGAAAAAGCCGACTACGGAGCATGAGCCGGCAATGAAATTTAAGTCAGCTGATGAGACTAAACTTGTTGATTTCGTTCCAGGAGATTCATCTCAGCAGTTTAGCATCAGTGCCAATCTGGATCCAAAATAGGAAGGCGCGCTCATCGAGTTCATCCGTGAGAATAGGGACATCTTCGCATGGAAACCTTCTGACATGCCAGGTGTACCTAGAGAACTCGTTGAGCACACTCTCAATGTTGATCCGAAATTTAAACCGGTCAGGCAGTTCCTTCGGCGGTTTAATGAAGAGAGGCGGAAAGCTATTGGCGAAGAGGTAGCCCGGCTTTTGGCGGCCGGGTTTATTGTTGAAGTCTTCCACCCAGAGTGGCTGGCTAACCCGGTGCTCGTACTCAAGAAGAACGGCACCTGGCGGATGTGTGTGGACTACACGGACTTAAATAAGGCGTGTCCGGCTGATCCTTTTGCCCTTCCCCGCATTGATCAAATTATTGATGCTACGGCCGGTTGTGCGCGCTTAAGTTTCCTGGATGCTTATTCCGGATATCATCAGATTAAAATGGCAGTTAAGGACCAGGAGAAGACGGCGTTCATCACTCCCTTCGGAGCCTTCTGCTATGTATCCATGCCCTTTGGACTCAAGTGTGCACAGGCAACTTATCAGCGTTGCGTGCAGAACTATCTTCATAAACAGATTGGGCGTAACGTTCATGCTTATGTGGACGACATTGTGGTTAAATCCATAAAGGAAGAAACCCTGATAGATGATTTAAGGGAAACCTTTGATAATCTCCGGGTCTACAAGATGATGCTTAACCCAGCCAAGTGTGTCTTTGGTGTTCCTGCAGGCAAACTCTTGGGTTTTTTGGTTTCTGACAGAGGCATTGAAGCTAACCCGGAGAAGATCAAGGCCATCACCTCCCTGGCTAAGCCGGCGTGTATAAATGACGTTCAGCGCTTGGCGGGTCGCATCGCTGCTTTAAGCCGGTTTATAAGCCGTTTGGGTGAGAAAGCCATGCCATTATATCAGTTGATGAAGAAAACTGATAACTTTGTCTGGAATGATGCGGCTAATACTGCCTTTGAGGATTTGAAAAAGCAGCTGGCAGAGCCCCCAGTCCTTGCTGCTCCGGTTGATAAGGAGCCCTTATTACTGTACGTGGCGGCGAACACACGAGCCGTCAGTGTGGCTATGGTGGTGGAGCGCAAGGAGCATCCGGTTCAGCGGCCGGTTTATTATGTCAGCGAAGTGCTCATTGAGTCCAAGCAGCGATATCCGCATTGGCAGAAGCTTGTTTATGGTGTGTTCATGGCGAGCCAGAAACTTAAGCATTATTTTCAGGGTCATCCCATCACTGTGGTCAGTTCTGCCCCTCTTGGTGATATCATTCAAAACAAGGAGGCCACAGGGAGAGTAGCTAAGTGGGCTATAGAGCTTGGACCTCATGGTCTCAAGTACGTGCCACGCACTGCTGTTAAATCTCAGGCCTTGGTGGATTTCATCAATGACTGGACAGAGTCACAAGTGCCCGAGCAGAAGCCGGATAACACATATTGGACTATCCACTTCGATGGGTCCAGGCAGTTGGAGGGCTCGGGGGCTGGAGTCGTGTTGGCTTCCCCTAAAGGTGACAAGTTCCATTATTGGCTACAGTTGTTGTTTCCTTGCACTAACAACGCGGCTGAGTATGAGGCCTTGCTCCATTGTCTTCGGATGGCTAAAGAGATGAGCTTAAGCCGGGTAAGGTGCTTCGGCGACTCAGACTTGGTGGCTCAACAAGTATCAGGAAAGTGGGATTCCAAGGACCTTCTCATGGCAGCTTATTGCCGCGAGGTTGATGCTATTGCTGGGCACTTCCAGGGTTATCAAGTGGAACACATCGATCGCAGGAAGAACGAGGCGGCGGATGCTTTAAGCCGGCCGGGCTCTCAGCGAAAGTCGGTGCCGCCCAACACTTTCCTGGACGTCCTGTATAGCCCTTCTGTTAAGTTGCCTACAGAGGAAGACTTGGCTGTCCCTGACCCGGAGGCACGACTGGTGGCGGCTCTTCATATCATACCAGACTGGACAATGCCATATCTGGCTTACATGACCCGGGGCGAGTTGCCCGAGGATGAAACTTTGGCCAGGCAAATAACCCGGCGGGCTAAGTCAATGATTGTTATCAATGGAGAGTTGCATCACCGCAGTGTTAGGGAGCGTTTCAGCGTTGTGTTTCCCCTAAGGAAGGTCAATAAATCTTGCGTGAGATCCATGAAGGGGATTGTGACCATCATGCCGGCGCAAAGTCTCTTGTGGCCAAGGCTTTTCGTCATGGTTTTTATTGGTTGACGGCTCATGCTGATGCAGAGGACTTGGTCAGTAAGTGTGATGGTTGCCAAAGGTTCTCGCGACGGGCTCATGTGCCAGCTCAAGAGCTGAGGATGATCCCAATTACTTGGCCCTTTGCGGTCTGGGGGCTTGATATGGTTGGGCCTTTCAAAAGGTCCAAGGATAAGAAGACCCACCTTTTGGTGGCAGTTGACAAGTTTACCAAGTGGGTTGAAGCGGAGCCCGTTAGCAAGTGTGATGCAGCCACGGCGGTTCAGTTTATGAAAAAGGTGATCTTTCGCTTTGGTTTTCCACACAGCATTATAACTGACAATGGCACCAATCTCTCCAAAGGCGCCATGGAGGAGTTTTGTCAACGAGAGCATATCCGACTTGATGTTTCCTCAGTGGCTCATCCTCAATCCAATGGTCAAGCTGAGAGAGCTAATCAGGAGATTCTGAAGGGTATCAAGCCCCGGCTTTTGGTCCCTTTGCAACGGACGCCGGGTTGTTGGGTGGAGGAGTTGCCCTCCGTGTTATGGAGCATCAACACTACTCCTAACAGGTCTACAGGTTTTACGCCTTTCTTCATGGTTTATGGAGCAGAAGCAGTCCTCCCCAGTGACATCCGTCATGACTCACCTCGAGTGGCGGCTTACGTTGAGGCGGATAATGAACAGGCGCGCCAAGATGCTCTTGACTTGTTGGACGAACAGCGTGATGTGGCAGCAGCCCGTTCAGCGATTTACCAACAAGACCTGCGCCGTTATCATAGCCGCCGGGTTAAATCCCGGGTCTTCCAGGAAGGCAATCTCGTGCTCCGGCTCATCCAGGATCAAACAGATGCACACAAGTTATCCCCGCCTTGGGAAGGGCCCTTTGTGGTCAGCAAGAACTTGCACAACGGGTCATATTACCTCATTGACATTCGGGAGCACAAAGATTCACGTAAGTCGGAGGAAGAGACCCGTCGGCCGTGGAACATAGCTCAGCTTCGGCCTTACTAGACTTGAGCTACCGGCTCTCATAATGTACATATTTCTCTCAGCCATGTATATATTATGATAAACAATAAAGCAGGACCTCTGTCCTTTTTTCTCCTCCAAATGTGCACGTGTTGTTTTCATTGCCAGATTACATGATAACTTGAAGGAGGTTCCGGCTTATGATCGTATTCGAATCTAGCCGTAGGCGATAAGGTCACTTGGGGGCTTCCTGTTCAAACATGGGTCGTATTCGAACAAAAGAGAGCATAGCTGTCGATACCCATTTGATTGGCAAAGTGCCGAGCTCATTGGGGAGTTTTCTTTGATCATATTTGAATCTTAGTTTAACCTCTTTGAGAACCGACGTGGATCGTATTCGAATCAGCGTCGTTAAACAATTCTTAGAATCACTTGGGGGCTTCCTGTTCAAACATGGGTCGTATTCGAACCAAAGAGAACATAGCTGTCGATACCCTCTTGATTGGCATCGCCACACCCACTGGGGGCTATATGATCATATTCGAATCTTAGCATAACCCCTTTGGGCCGGGTCTCTGGTCGTATTCGAACCGGAAGCCCCTAAGTTCCTCTGATTTATGGCAAGTTCCGTCTGATTATTTCCAAGTGTGTACGACCGGGTCTCACTTTGCCAGCTTAACTTTGAGTTATAGTAATAGTTGAATACAATGGGTGTCATTAAGACAAGCAAATTGGAATTCAGCCTTATTATCCGGGTTATCTAAACCGGAAGTATGCTTGCAGACCGCTAATTGTGTTATTACGGCTGTATTAAGGACATGCCTGAGAACCAGTCTTTTTTGATTCATATTCCGGATTATATATCTGAAACATATGATTCTCAGGGCGGTAAGCCGCCTGGAGACTTGTGATCCGTCTTTTTATGCAGGATAGTTAAAGGCAATTATTTGCGATTAAGGGGAAAGAATGACCCGGAGAAATATAAAGGAGATAACTTCGATAAAACTTCAAGCATTCAAGGCGTGCACGATGACACGGCAAAAATAAAGTGTTGGTCCTACTCTATTACAAGACTCGTTGAGTCCAAAAGGGTGAGGCATTGTTTGGTAAACCGCCAGCCGAGTTACGACGCTTGCTGAGTTGAAGTCTCCGGCTCGTTCCTATCTTCTCCTCCGGCTGATCCCAAGACCTGGAAAGTTGATGACTTCCAGTCGATGCCGCTGAGAGCTTCGAATTGGGCTTCCTCGTCAATTAACCCGGCCGGGTCAATCTCCGGGGCGAAAGTGTGCTGACGAGCCGGCGGGATCAAGTTGAGGGCTTCATAGCGAGGGGTTGGAATCCTCTGATTCTCCGCATTGTAACCTGGCTGGTACTTGGTCAGATCTGTGTCGTTCCCGATAAGGGTGGCCACCGGGCGTACGGCCTTCACGCAAGCTGCGAAGTCCTTCTGATCGAAAGCTGAGCCGTCTTCCTTCAGGCTTGGATAGCCAAGGGCGATGTCCGCCGGGTCTAACTCCGGCAGGAATGCCTTGGCCCGGCTCAGCGCGGCGATCGCTCCGGCTCTTGCAGAGGCCCGTCGCAGCTCTTGGATCCGTTGAGGCAGTACAGCGAGCCGGCGAAGGACTTCTGCCAGGTGAGTCGGCACCTCGTTGGATAGGGCCACCACAGCTAAGGCACGCTGTGACCCGGTGTAGAGCTGCTCCACCAGGGTATACACGGCCTTCAGCTTGGTTACCACGCTCTGGTTGAGGTTGGCACTTCTGGGACCTGTTTAACAGAGTCAGATAAGCCGCCGACAAGGATGAAATTATGAGATATAAACATTCTAAACTTGATGAAAGCCGGCGCGATGACTTACCGAAGATTGCGGCCACCATCTGGGACACTTGGCGCTTTAGGCCGGAGAGCTCGGCGGTCTCCTCGAAGAGAGCCTTCTCCGCCTGTTCAGCCCGGTTCACCAATGCGGCCTTTTCTTCGGCCCACGCCTTCCGCTCAGCGTCGAACTCCGTCTTCAGCTTTTCTTGCGCGGCGATGCTGGACACGAACTTGGCGTTTGCCTTCCGGGTCTCCATCTCTTGCATCTTCAGCCGGCTCTTGACATCAGCAAGGTCAGCCTCAAGCTTCTTGCCAGCAGCCTGTATAAATTTCCGGGTTATGGCATGAACAGTTACTATATAAGTCCCAAGCGTTTTCCAAGCAAAGACACTTGGCACTTGGGGGCTAATCCATATTGAACGTATCTATCTACAAACTGCCGGCTCAATTGAGTAAGCCGGAACCTAAGTCTACAACATATTCAATCATAAGTCGTTGACTTGGGGGCTAGCATGGTAAAGGTAACTATGCAGTAAGTAAGAGGACAGCAGAATGATACCTCAGATTTCTGCTGGATCTGGTTCACCATGGCAACCTCTGCGTCCCGGCTCTTGTGCACTTGGCTGATGTAGCCAGAGACGAGCTCTCCAATGCTCAGGTTGGTGTAGTCGGAGAGGTCCAGGTTCACCCGGTGGGGCTGCAGCAACTCCCCCTTAGCGGAGCACTTGGCCAGCACGGTAGGTCTCCCCGGCTCAACGAACTCCGTCCGGGTGATTACCACGTCCGGGTCGTCTGCTGGTGGAGCCGAGCTGGAGGCCTCCGGGTTAACAGAAGCTTCTGTAGTTGCCTTGGTAGTTGGGGCAGCGGCCTCAGGTGCCTTGTCGGTTGGAATGGTGGCTTCGGGGGCGGAGGCAGCTGGCGGTTCTTGAGCCTTCACCTCCAGTTCAGGTAAATCCGGCACTCCGGCTGACTTGGTCTTCTTCGCTCTCTTGGTAAGCTTTGCCTGGGCACTGAAAGGACAGAAACGTTAAGCACAAAAAGGGTAAGTACAGACAAGTATAATATGAGATGGTTGTCATTACCCGGGCGCGATCTTGAAAGCCGGAAGACTCGACTGCATAGAGTCGCCCGAAGAGGGGGATGTCTCCTGATAATTTGAGTCAGAAGAATTGAGTGGCTGACGGATAACACCCGCCAACGGATGAAAAGGGTACAAGTGGGAAATAACCTCAGTTCGGCGCTTCCTTGATGTGTCAGGTAACCCGGAGGAGAGGTCGGTGTCCTTGTTGGTCCGGGTGTGATGCCGGCTCTCATGAACCTGTCGCTTCAAAATAAATTGAGGATCTTGATAAGCTAAAGGATGTGAAAAGCTTACTTTCCGGGTTACCCTTCGGACTTTCAGCTTTGGCAAGGGCTCCAAGTCGGAGGAAAGTGACATTACCTCTTCAACCACCGGGTTACTTGCGCCGATGTCATCCTGTCAATGAGCAAGTATTGGTAAGGCGGGCAGCAACAAACAGTGAATACAACAAGGACTTAAAGGCTCAGGGGTTACCTCTGACTCAGAGCTGTCGCTTAATTGCATCAGCTCTGAAGCAGTAGGCCTGCTTCCTTTCTTGCGAGGGGCGGCTTTCTTGGCGGCTTTCTTCACCTTTCTGGCCTTCTTGGCCGCCTCATGGTCATATTTGACCCGCCAGAACTTGTCGTCAGCCTGAAAAATGCAATGGTGATTTCTTTAAACGATTCAGATGAAAGTTATATACAGAAGAAGATAGGATGTTCAGATTGGCGGCTTACCGCTGGGGCTGGGTTGGTCTTGCAGAAGGGGGCTAACCCGGTCCTTCCACAGTCTGCCAGGCTCTCATTCAAGAGAGCCTTGGTCATCTCCTCTGCAACGTCTTCAGGAAGATCATTGCGGCTGTGTCTCTGAGGGTCGTCTTTTCGGCCCGTGTACTCACACATTAAGCTGGGGCGGCGGCTCAATGGGATCACCCGCCATGAGATCCAGACCCGGACCAAATCGATTCCATTCAGACCATTGCCCAGGAGAGCCTTGATCTTGTTGATGGTGGGGAGCAGAGGCTGGTGCTCCGCCGGAGTCAGTTTGTCTGACAATGGGTGTGTTGACTCCAGACGTGATGGGCGAAAGCCGGGCAGCGGACTTTCATCAGCCAGTGACGTATCTTGGCAATAGAACCAAGTCATGTTCCAGTCCTTTGGGTGGCTCGGCGGCTCAGCATAAGGGAAAAGACAGTCTCTTCGCCACTGAATGGAGATGCCACCTAGCTCTAGACTTGGTCCATTGGCGCACTCATTCTGACGGTTTAAGTAAAAAAGCTCTCTGAAGAGCAGCAGACTAGGTTCTTCTCCAAGGTAAACCTCGCAGAACACTTGGAAGTTGCAGATATTGGACACTGAGTTGGGTCCTATGTCCTGAGGCCGCAGATCGAAGAAGTTCAGAACGTCTCTGAAAAACTTTGAACCGGGCGGTGCGAAGCCCCGGCTCATATGATCCGCAAAAATCACTACCTCCCCGTCCTTTGGCTGTGGTCTCTCTTCTGACGGGTCAGGGGCACGGTAGGACATGACGTCCTTCTTGGGCAGATATCCGGACTTGAAAAATCTGCTAGGGTCTCATTGGTGACATTGGACCTCATCCAGTTGCAAGTAATGGGAGCTTTGGGAGGCATGGTGAAAGTCGGCAGTCTATGATAAAAGGAAAAATGTCCGGGTTAATTATGAGCCGGAAGAAATCTACGGTTCAAGGTCAAGGTGGCGGCTTATGAAGGGGACTAATGGTATACATTTAAGTGCATCGGGTTACTTAAGCCGCCGAGGGATTGAGAGTAATTTGATTGTCTACAGGCTTTATCACAGTTAAGCCGGAAATTTTATGGCGCATGGTTTTCTTTAAGCCAGAAAGTTCTATGGCGCGGGGTTTCTTTAAACCGGAACTGTAAACCGCCGAGATTCAAGGATTGCAATTTTTACTAAGTGTGGTAAAACAGGTTTCGCGCATCGCAGTAAAATTTTTGGATCAAAATAGTCGGGCAAAAGAAAAGTTTCTAGACCTAGAAACAGACGCTGGAGAAGTTCTTGGGCTCGAACAAGGTTCTTATGCAGTAAAAAGAGAGCTACTTGCAGGTAAAATGGGTCCTCAACGTCTACCGCAGTAAGCCTATACAGAGCTAAGGTCAAAAAGGGGCAGCAAAATTCAAATCTACTGAGGCCCGTGATGAACTACGAAGAACACGGACGAACTACTCGAGCCCTAGTACGGATCTGCCCTATGGAGTAGCGGAGACTCACCGGAGCTGGAGAGGAGCGGAGGTTGCCGCCGTTTGTCTGGTCCGAGTCAGGGTGATGCAGCGGCCAAGGTTGACGAAGACCGGGGGCGCGACGGCGGCGGCAGTAGCAGAGCTCAGGCAGAGGAGCGGTGGCACGAGGAAGAAGATGGAGAGAGAAGTGGCTGAGAGCCCGTCGGGCCGGCCTATTTATAAGGCAAGTTCATAAGTGGGCGCGAGAATCAAGGAGACCACGGCGTGGTTATCTCCCCACGAAACGCCTCGATTTTCGGGATGACAGTAAAGAAAAAGATCCGTTGCGGATCTGGCGGAGTAAAAAACGGGCTTAATGGAAGATGACGTCACGGCGGATTATCCGGAGTCCAGAGGATGACGTCACGCTGGGTTATGGCCTTCACACAATTGTAAGCCGGAGGTTTTCTGTCGAAGGAATGGAAGATTGACATGAGCCGGCTCAAATCAATCTGGGGCCTAATGTTGAGGATATAGACCTTAGAGTCACCCGCCAGGAGGGGCCGGGTTACTCATATGGTCGTTGCCAGAAGCCCGGAGCCAAGCTGGAAGACGATGGGCCAGGGATGGGCTTAAGACCTGGATATGGCTCAAAGCCCGTAGTTACAATCATTATTATGGTAGAACTTGTAGTGTAAGGCAAGAATAGTTGAGAGTCCGAGCCGGACACTTTTATGAGCCGGTCGGGACTCTGAGAGCTGCTGGGCGTCAGCCTCCCTATATAAAGGGATGACCCGGCAGCGGTTTAAGGACAAGTACGATCTCATCGAGAGCCAGGCATAGCGGTTTAGCTCCCTGGTGATCGTAACCCTAATCAATACCACCTCAAACTGGACGTAGGCTTTTACCTTCACCGTAAGGGGCTGAACCAGTATAAACCCTCGTGTTCCTTGTCCCACTTAACCCCTTCAAGCTTCCTAGTTGCGATGGCTCCATGACTAAGTCCTAGCTCGAGGACATCTGCCGTGACAATTCCACGACACATATGATTTTTTTTAAAATACCCATATCTTCTAAGCCGTAACTCCACATTTAACATGTTATATATGGAATATGGAATTTGATTAAAAAATATGTAGAAACTGAATATGATGTTATTTTACCTGTTAAGAAATTTAAAAAATACTATCTAGGCTGCAATGTTAATCAACAAGGCATTATCCGTCACTTTTTCATACCGGTAATGATTCAGATTAGGGATGAACACCTCAGCAAAATTAGGATTAGACATGAAATTGAAGATAAATTTGCTAGAGACACCCAATAAATAAGGACATGCATGACAAGAAATAAAAGAAGGACCCAATAAAGATGAGATGTTCGCTATAAAATAAATAAAAAGAAAATGCAGAAGAGATCCGATAAAGATGAGATGTTGCGCTATTCTCCTATATTAGAGAAGAAAAAGAGAGGACATGCATGAAAAAAGTAAAAAATAGACATGCATGACAAAAAATAAAATAAAATAAAAAGTTTGATAAGATGTAAATAGTGATGAAGCAGGGACCAATACCTATGACATTATGGCAAGAAATAGTGATGGAATAGGGGCTCAAGTACCTACGTCCACACGAAACCATACAAAAATGTTCTTTTCGAGACAAAAAAAATCTCTTTTTATGATTAAAAAAACTTGTATCATTTTAACAACCTTTTTAACAACTCTTCATGTATTTAAGAAATATGCATGTGAAAAAAGGTGTTCAAGAGTTACCCTAAGTTGGTGATTCTTAAACTGAAAACTGCCATTGATGCACACATGTCTCCGTAGTGTGCTAATGTGTCATCATTTGTTTTTGTCGTTTTTCTTTACTCGCCCGTAACAACACCCATTCCAAACATGACATGAATAAATGCATGATCACTTGCCCCTTTCTTTGTACAGATTAAATCTACATGCAAGCCGTGTTGAAATAGAAACCTGTAGAATCTTAAATTACGTTTTTATAGGTTAAGACCATCTTTGTTTGAGCCGTAGCTACAAATTCTCAGATTATAGATATTTTTTTGTAAATTAAGAGCATGTGGTATTTTTTTTCTCCCATTGCAACGCACGGGCCTTTTTTCTAGTATATATAATATAGTTAGAAGGGAAACATAAGTTGGACCAGGAGTTCCTATTCTTATATAGAAAAATAGAACAGACCTCTGTGTTTTATTAAAAAAAATACATAAATTGGGCTGCCGATGTTTCAGGAAAAATAAAACCTCGGATGGGAGGTCCATAGGCCGGTCGATACATGACGTCCCTCAAAAAAATATAAATCGGCATGTCGTGGGCTGTGCATGTTAAAAAAGAAAGCCTAGATGCGGCAACCCAAAACCCAGCTAATACTTACTGCCCCAGTGGTAATAAATGATACCTTCCATGTCAGGACCGGCTTTCCAATAAAACATTTATTGAGAAACCGACCCTTATATCGGACCAGTATAGAAGAATCCTTCTTACTGGTGGACAAATCCTTGATACAGAAATCCAGAAGTACTAAATATTATACAAGGTTGAGCTGAGGTTGCTCAACAATTTATTACAAGCATGCCGATATAATACATAAGGGCGGATATGAAACAAGGAGTATGGTGGCATAACTACTGACTCGTAATAAAAGTGGTGGTGGATAGGTCACAGTGAAGTGGGTGACATGACTCCTAAATCTTACAACTCATCGAGCATCGGAGTGAGGCTCGATGACTTTTATTCTGGGTGGCGGAAGCGTATATAATACAAGTGACCAATTCCAGGATCGCATGGGACTGACTGGGACTCCTCTAGGCGTCGGACTAGCTATCGAACTCTTCATCCATAAGATCGCCTTCGTCAACATCTGGCCAAATCAACAAGCCAGGTGAGTACTTTGAAAGTACTTGCAAGACAGTTTGGACATAAGATATAACAAATGCAAGCATGATGCACATGAGTAGATTAGTAATGCGCACTCAGATAATAAATTGCACTGCATGATAAATAAAAAAAAGAAGTCAGGCGGTAGTCCTCCCGAAATCCCAATAAAATAGCTGCAGACCGATCGGGTGTCTGAAGCGACGCCTCGAAAGGTAAAAATAAATTAACAATGCCGCAGTCGGGCGTCAGAGCGACACCACATAAAGGGCTCATATTGAAATATAAACGACAGTGCGTGCCACAGTCGGACGTCTAAGCGACATCACATAAAGGGCTTATATCAAAAGTAAATAACAAGAGTGCCACAGTCGGACGTCTGAGCGACATCACATAAAGGGCTTATATCAAAAGTAAATAACAAG